>NC_133769.1:230408874-230492069 GCF_003597395.2 Chelonoidis abingdonii
TCCCCCAACAGTGAATTTGGGGTGTCAAAATTGCCTCCTCAGCCAAGTGATTCTTCTCAAGAGTGTGACTGGTGAAATTTGATGGCCGAGGATTTGTTTTTTTAAGAGGGAATGATCGGTCCTGAATTTGTTGTAAGAAGTGTTTCGGTAGAGCCGTGTTAGTCTGTATCCGCAAAGAGCATTGAGGTATTGTGGCATTATGAGTATAAAAATTTATATTGAGCATAAGCTTCATGGCTCAGACTTTGTGAATGTTTGGAATGCAGAAGGGGAGCTTGCGTGGGCCTGTCCCTTGTTGTGTGAGCTCTGGGAGGATTCTTTTGGTTTGAAGACAGTCTTCGCTTGCCCCCCCAAAGACAATGTCAACTTGTGACTTGAAATTTTTCAGTTTCCAAATTGTTATATCACCTTAACTAAAGTCCAGATTATTCAGGCCTTTGCTGAGCCTGCACTTGCAAGATCTTATAAAATCAACAGGGACCCCCACATAGGTGCGGGGTATTGTGCCTATGGAACAGTTTCTGGGATTGGATTTAAGGTTTGCAAGACTTGAGTTGCTTGAAATGTAATTTAAATGTTTGCAGGGTCTTTCAAGTCAACTTAATAACACATGAGAGATTGGGTACTTTAATTTGTTTGTAATTGTTTAAAGGTTTTTAGTTTTAGGTTCAGAAGTCATTAGGATTTACCTGCGGGGGCAAATGTTGGAGAATACCTGACTGTAGTTCTTACTGGTCTTTGGTTTGTTGAAGCAAGGATGCCTTTTTCATGGTTTTAGTTGATCTTATTGGAATTAATCAGGAGTAAACAATGTTTGCTGATTTTTGATGTGAAATGCAATCTTGTCTTTGCGATCTAATTGGTGTTACTTTTAAGAGGATAGGAAGTTCTGAGTCGTCTTAAAGGCCGAATATTTTAATATAGTCGGAGTACTGTATGTTTTATTCATTATTAGGACAGGGATTGGGCCATTTAATTCTCAGTAATATTGATATATTTACTGTATCTTGAACTGTTTGGTTAGATGCTGATTTGTTAAAAAATAAGAACTTAAAAAGTAGGTGATATGTATTTGTAGCTTTGACTTGAATATAGAATTTGGCAGCAATTTTATTAATGCTGCTAGTTTTTTTTTGAGTGCTTGGAGTCTGTTTGTTCGAATGGGATGTTTTTTGAATAGTCCGGCTGCTAGGGTGACAAACGTGTCTATCTGTTTGAAATTTGATCTTTTGCGGGGGATGTTAATTGTGTTCCTTGGGGGCTAGTGTGCTGAAAGGAATCGCATGTCCGAGCCTGGTGCGTTGATTTAAAAACACAACAACAACCTTGGTCTGGTTATAGATTACAGATTCAAATGTCACCCTAACCGCGAGCATCGCACCCAAGGAGTCAAGAGGCTGGGTGGTTTTTAATGTGTTTTATTAATATGTGCCATTCAGACACTTAATGTTTCTTTGATGTGATTTGTTAAAATGACATATTCCGATCTTGTTGTTTTGCTTGTTGCTATGGTTTTGGGGTTAGCTGTTATGTGCGTTTTTGCTCTAGTTATTTTTGATGAAATTAAAACAGGGTTTTTATTATCTATTTTTGAGCTTGTACATCCTTGAAATATGGTGGCATCAGAGTTATATTGTTCTGGTGCCAGGGGTGGCTCTAGGATTCACCGCCAGGGCGGCAGGCTGATTTGGCGGCTGTGTGGGAGGTGCCTCTGTCTGCCTTACTGGGCTTGCGTTCGGGAGTCATGCGGCGTGCTGCTGAGTCAGGCCGGTCGCGGACCAGCAGAAAAACTTCGGCGGCAGCTGCGAGGCACCTGCCGCGCCCCAGGGCCCCGAGGAGTGGTGTGTGAGTTGCCCCAGGCTTGCGCCCAGGCGGTGTACGTTGTGTTTGACGGGCCTGGATGTGTGCCGCCCCGTGGTGCTTAGATCATTGGTGTATTTTAATGCTAAGTGGGATGTTGTGTGGAAGTTGTGTGTGTGTGTGGAGTGAGGTGAGTAGGTGTTGAAACCGGATGGAGGTAATTGTATTCCCTATACCCCCCCCCCCAAAAGGTGCATTTATAAGGCACTGCTCTGTTAATGTATGTAGATGTTTACATAATGTTTATGGATCCAAAATAACAGTCATTATTTTAGTTCCTGAAATGAAAGTATTTGTTCTTAGTACTCTTTGTGAACATTGAAAGTATTACATGACAGCTAGCTGCCTATTTTTTGTAGAATTAAGCCGAGCCGTATTGCCGTTTTCTGTGTCAGTTATTTAGCTACAAGATGTTATGAGGGGTGTAGCGTGGCTAGGTTCAGATTCTGGTGGGGTGTTGGGTGATCATATGTTTTGTTGCCGATGACGGTGATGTCAGTTTCTCTGTTTGAACTGCAGTGCACAAGCCTCTTTGAGATGTGGACAGTGAAGGAGGAAGAAGAGAAGTGGTTCGTTTATCTTCAGGTCAGATGTTTGAGTTGTATGTAGATTGGTTGATTAAAAAAGTAAGGAGCTTTAAATTAGAATTTGACTAAAAATGATCTAATTATGAAGCTGAATCTGTTATTAACTTCCTTCTCAAAAGTTAGGAAATCTTGGTTTTGTATAGTTTGGATGGCCTTTTTTAATGGCTGTTATTTTTTTATGAATTTTTTCCTTTCTCATTGTTCCTTGGAGAATGGCAGAACGGCTGATCCTGGGCATGGAAGTCTGAGTTATGTGGCATGAATTTTCTTGTTGTTTAGTTTTATGGTACTCTGAGTAAAGACCCAGGCCAGTAAAGCTTTCTGTAGCAGCCTTGCCTGGCCTTGCGCCGATTCCTGTGCCCGCGAGAGGGGATGCGGATGGCTAGTTACGCATCTTTGGGCGAAACTTTCTTGTGGGATAACCACCTAGTCTTGCCTCGTTATCCGCCAAAACTTACGGTCCTGTCCGCCCCTGACTTCTACTTCCCATTGGTGGGATCATTCCGGTGAGAGGCATACCCTATGCGCCCACGAGAACCTCTCTCTTGCAAGCTCCTCCTTGTCATCGGTCTGACTGACGCCAATAAGAGCTCATCCTGGTCCCTGTGTCTTCCTCGTCTCAAGGAGGATCTTTAATTCTCTGCAACATCGTACCTGATACCATCCTTTCATTCCTTAATGGTATATGTTGGAAGCCGAGCTATCTCTGCTGGCTGGTCTTGAGTCGGCAGCTCCTCTCTCTGTATCTCGTTGCTCGCTGGCAGTTTTCTCGCCGCGCTCAGGGAAGGGTCTCTCAACTTCGGACCGATTTACCTGTTTTTCGCCGTTTGTTTCGGTTGCGGGGTCCGTTTCTGTTTAAGACAACCGGAACTAGGAATCATAACCAGAGCAACACATCGGAAGGTTAGTAGGACCACCGCGCAAGACTCCCCGCCACATTTAACAACATGTCTCTGATTGCTGTTATTGGCCCCTTTTTGTTGGTGTTGGGAATGGGACTGTGCTGTAGGAGTGGTCGATGGATGGTGCAAATGTGGTGTACCCCGCTAGCTATCCTTGGGCCTCCTTGGCCTCCTAGTTCAGGGTATGATAACTATGCGCTGTGCAATCTGGGCACTCTTTAATGGGGTCTCCCGTCTCACACCCATCAGCTTGTGAAAGTTAGTGTGGGCACCATCTGATTCTGAGTCCACCTAGCTCGGGTTCGTGTGCATAAGATCTACCCCTGCTGCCATGGTGCCCATACCAGTGACCCTCCCTCCCATCTACCTCCAGGGAAAGTAAGGCACATATCTTTCCAGTTATTTGTGGAAATCCTCGCTTTCTCACCCTAGTATACCAAAAAAGCCCAAGAGTCTCGTCTGTGTGAAGCAAATCCATGCTCCTTCCATAGTGATTGAGCCTCTTTCTGTGTGGGTCTCTCCTCCTTCACAGTGGATAGTTTGCAGCCCCCCTGTTCCAGAATGTAGCCCCTCCTCCTAGGGTTTTTACCCAGTCCACCCAGTCTGTCCCCTGAGCTTTGGGCACTGGGCCCGTATGTTGGCCGCGTTGCCACATTGATTAGCTGCCCATGTCTATGCTCCCTTGAGTGGCCTGATGAGAGCTTTGACGCTGTTCTGATGTTTCCTTTTTGCGTCTTGGTTGTTTCCCATATTGGCCCCGCGGAATGTGGGTCATGATGGACTCTCTCTCTTGCATTGTGCAGGTCTGCCTTCAGAGATTCTTCCACTCTGCCTTCCTCCTGCCGGACTGTCCACATTGGTCTGCTGTTTGCCTGCGTGCCGGTGTGTCCAGGTTCTTCGTGGGTCCCTACCACAAGCCTGCTAGATCTGGCGGGACATCTGAACTCTACACAGGTGTCTCGCAGTATGCCAGGTCAAACAGGTCCTCTTAGTTTGTCTCCGAGCTTCGTCCACTTGTGGGTGCTATCTCCTGCACCATCGCCGGTTGACCAGTTGTAGGTATGTGACCTCACGTGGTTTACGCTGGTCGCGGAAAGCTTTTCCGTGGGGGAGATAATCTCTGATAAGAGTCAGTCCAAACTCGCCAGAGCAGGGCCTGGTTGTAATCAGTTGTAGTCCCCGCTCCGCCCTCAGTCGCTGTTACACTCCACGGCATGGAGTCCAGTGAAATGGGTGGATAACTGCGATCCTGTCTGCAGGTCAACCCTGTGGCAGCTCGCAGGCATTCTCAAGGGTCAAGTCATGTGAAGGTCTTCTACCTTCCTCCCCTCCTTAGTATGCCGGCCGTAGCCTCGGCAGCAAGCGTGACTTAATCATAAGTTCTCATTTGCATTGTGTGTCCCCGTCATCTCACTGTGCAGACTGGGCCTCATGAAAACTCCTCAGCTGGAACCAGCTCCAGGCTCTATTTTACGCTGTTGTCTCGTCATCGACTGCTAGCACGCTTGTGGAAAACTGGTATTCCTACATGTGTTTACGTGCGTTATTACCTCTCCTCCAGCCTCTTGCCTCGCTTTAACTCGAGCATCTCTCTATTTCAGCTCCTTTCATGTATTCAGCGCATTCTTGTCCAAGTGATATTGTGTAGTCATGTGCAACCCGAGGAATACTTCCTGCTGCTGGGGTGAGTTCCGCTGCAGCGATCCCGCTGCTTTGCTTGGGTGATCACTTGTTCCGTTCGTCCCCGGATTCGCTGCTTCCTCCGCTCTTCCTCTAGGCCTAGGAAGGGGGAGTCGCGGGAACGCCTTGTTGCCGACGGCTGACCACTCTCTAGTGTGGACAGACATCTCGTGCTTGTTGTCGTTGCAGTCTGGCCATGTTGAGTTAATAATGTCTGCTTCCCTCAGAGACAGGGCGTGCCGTTCATTCATGCGGTCTTCCGGCTCAGGCTGTGGCATAATCTCAGTTGACACGTCTTTGGTCAGCTCCCTCCGTTGCGGCAGGGTCTCCCCTCTGCTTGCATCAAGACTCCTAGAGGGATTAAACTTGCTCCTTTGCATACTTTTCCGTGCTGGCCACTCACAGGCGGGTTGACGTCGCTCTTCTCTACCCGTTGGTTTTCCTCAGGTGATATTCCTCTCTTGTGCTCGTCACGCCTTCCTCTTGAGCTCACAACCTCTCGCCAGCGTCAAAGGCTCAGATATCTCCTCCGGCCGCCTGGGATCCGTCGCTTGCAATCCCCCGGGACCTGTTACTGCAAAGTCTGTTTGCTGGCACGACATCCCCAGGGTTTAGCTCTCTTTACATTTAAATCCCCCAGTCATCTTTCTGCCAGCAAAGCGCATCCACTGGGCGTTCTGCATGTTAAGATCTTCACGAGCGGCTCCATCTGCTCGCACGTGTTACCACGACAGTCTTAGGCCAGGTGGAAGTCCTGTGCACTTCAGCGCCTTGCTTCAACTAACGCCCTCATGTGATTTTTATTACGTGGCCTCTCCAGCGTAAATTATAGGCATAGTATGAATACAACAGTGTGAACTGACAGGTTGACGCAAGTCATCGAGTCTTGTTCACCGCCCTCTCTCGAGTCTAGGACCTCTCGCTACGAACCTTTTACTTTTGCGGTTTGTCAGTAGTAGTTCAGTGGTGGAGGTTCCTCTAATAGCTTGTGGATGGGTATACGCTGAATCACTACCCGACACAGGCTCTTCTAACTCATGAAAACTTTGCACGATGATACTTGCCCTTCATACGTCTTTTGATCGTCGCCTCTTCTGAGTGCTATTAAGAGTTTGATTGATTCTTCCCGCCCCGGACTCTACACGGTTGGCTCAGGTTTTACAGGTGCTCCGTGATTGGTTGTAGTCTTTCTATCTCTGAAGATGGATCCAGAAGTCTAATGGAGAAAGCCAACTACCACCAAGTGAAAAAGAAGCTTTCTGCAATTACTTTTTTTCAATTACCCTGCTCTTCCTTCCCCACACAGTAGACAGCTCCATACTGCAGCTACTCAGTATTGTTTAAATATCTCATAATCCTGGCTGCGTTCGTACTGATGAGGAAATATTAATTCATCGTTTTTGTTAATTGTGTCTAGATTCCGTAATCATCTTCTATCATTGTCTTTGCTCTTTCTCATGAGTAAATAAAGACTTTTCATTGAACTTAATTGAACGTGCTATTTATTTGTCTCAAAATAATCTTTATGTGTTTCAAGTGCAGGCCATGGCATGCTCACGCACTGGAACACTGGCTTGTAATATTAGGATTTTGTCACGAGAGGCCATGTCGTGTAATGTTAGATGATCGTTATGTGTAATGACCTTTTTTATTATTCTTGTTCTTTTTTTATTTGTTCTAGACCCATGTGTCTTGCTTGGTGCCAATCACACACTCTTCAGTGTGCTTGCCTGTCTTCTTGCTAGTATTTTTTAGGTGCTCACACAATGTGTAGCTTTGATTTTTATAAATTAAATTGATGTTGTTGTGCTCATGCTCACTCTCTGTGTAAACAGTAGTGATTTGTAGTGATCCTTATAGTGCCATCTCTTTTGCGTTTAGCGTGTTTCCTTTAAATGTGATTTTCAAGATTGTGTCAATATAAATAGTCGTTGCTAGTTTGTCGTGCTTCAAATATCTGACTTTCTGCCCTATGCATTACTTAAGATGAAACAGAACCTCGAGGCCAGAATGGCTTAAATCACAGCAGGCACATGGAAGATGATTTTCCTAACTTATATTTATCCTGAGCAGTAGAAAACTGTTGTATCTCGTCTCTACTCAAGTGCTTGCTACTGTGAAATCAAGCACTGTGCCGTGGATATATGGGAATATTCGACTCATGCATGGTACGTTACTTTATATGGGGTGTCAAGGCAATGGAGGGCGAGAACATTGAGGCAACAGAGGCGAGTGCTGTGGCGCAGTAACAATAAACATATACTCAGAAGTACAACAAGTTCACATATAAACTAAAGCCAGAGGATATACACCTTTAGTTCATTGATAGATGCGCTGAAAATTCCTAAGAAAGATGTTCCTTTTTTCTTGCCAATTCCCGCTTACTTGCTTTGATGTTATGGTTTAATCGCATTCTACCTTAATGCCTTCTATTTTTTTAATGTCCATTTTCTGGTTTTCAATAAAGTAAATCCCATGTCCTCTAGACCAGGTCTTTGCCAACGGTTATTAATTGTTGTATCATTTTCCCTGCTCTTACCTCTTCCTTTGCTTCCAAAGTCTAACTCCCCCCAAAATATGAATCTGCAGGTTGGCCAATAAGATACAAGCCGCAACGGTGAGCGGGGGTAAGTTATAGGATCTCTGTATTGATTTATGTGCCCAGGATTAGTAACTTTAGCGTCATCCTCCCTGTAGTTGTGTTATCGACAACATATACTAGTTCCACTGTTCAGATGACGTGAGTGGTTATATAAAAATGAAGAAAAGCGAGTTTATGCAAAATCACATCAGATATTATTTAAAAATGTAATCATGTGGTGCACTATTAAGCAGCATTGTTGCAAGTGTCGATCGTTACTCTTTTGTCCCAAACCTCCCAAGTGCCGGAAATACTGTTTCTTTCGTTGTCTAGATCCTCTCTATTTCTAACCAGACCCCAATAGATTGTGAGTTAATAGATATATACTCAGGAAGTCGTCAATAGATGCTTCAGTAATTACCAGATTAGTCCGTATGGTGTGTATAAATTATATATAGATAAGAGAGCAGAATGGATGTTTTGTTTTTACCCTGTAAAGTAGGTAGAGACACTCTTTAATGCATGCTTGCACTAGAGGAGCAATGCGAGATATCGAGTTTATTATTGTTATTACTTATGTGAAAGAGTGGGAAAATTGTAGTTGGGTTTTATTCTCTTTTGGTTCTCTGGTGTACTTTTATTAGTTACGTCGCTGTGCTCTCTCGATGCTCTAGACAGCGGTCTATTTCAGTCCTTCTAATCTATGCCGTTCCCAGGTTGAGACTCGTAAATGTTATGACATAAAACTATTTCTTTTATTATTGGTGGTGCGGGGGTGTATTTGAGTCTGGGTGGAGTAGTTCTGTGATGAGTGGAGTCTTTACTGTGATTATGCGGTTCTTCTTTGTATAATGTGTCTGATTCCTTTAAACTGTTTTAGTTTTGTTTGTTGGGATTTAGCTCTGTCAATATGCATTGTGTATTTCTTAGTCCGGCTTGTAATCCGTGGCGATTATTCTATAAGGTTCAAAACCGGTGTATTGTACTTACGGATCTAGTATTACAGAGAACTGTTATTTCTATCTTTCTTTTTTTATTTTAAAAGGTTGCCTGTTTAAGACCTGTTGATTTGTTTGTTTTAGTTGAGCCCATCAGGAAATTGGTGGGAGGAAAGGAAAGAGAGGGGTTGGATGTGGTGGAAATGGGCGTGCTCGTCTGTGTTTACAGTCTCATAGTGTGTCCCAGCGGAAGAAGCTAAGGGAAGAGCAGATCGTAGAGATCTTTTCTGTTGTCCTGTAGGGTGCACTTGGTCTCGTTGTGCGGTGAGAGAAGAGAACTATACTTCTTGGTATTTGATGTAAAAGGTTGCATCTAGGTAATCTCAGGTTAAGCCAGAGAGAAGAGTCTGTCTGTGGGAGTAGTGTGGGGTGATGAGAGAGTAGGGAAGTGGGTTATTTCCCTTTGTTAGGAGACTCAGGGCATCTGAGTCTTGGGGTACCACAGGGAAGTTTTGGGGGACCCAAGTGTACCAGGCACTGATTCCTGGTTGGTGGCAACCTATCAGATCTAAGCTGGTAATTAAGCTTAGAGGGTTTCATGCTAGCTTCTCAGGTTATGAACGCTAAGGTTCAATCTGAGTAGGAAGCTATGACATGTGTGTGAAGGATAAACATCCATCATCAAAGTACCGACCTACCTTACCTCTCTTCTAAATTATCCTGGGTTTAGCCAATATAAATTCATTGCCCTCTTCACTGGAATATTTGAGCACCCCTCTCTAAGAGAAGAACTGTGTGTGAAGAGTAGCATTTTGTTTTGGTAGGGTTCTGGTTTAGGGGAGATGGTTTTTTTTTTTAAATGTACGTGTTGGCTTGTGTTTATATTAGAGAAGGTAGAGTGAAGAAATGCACCATGCACTTGGAGCAGAAGGTGGCGAGATGGTCCTAATTCCTCTGAGAGTTCATTCCACTGTTTGGGACAAGTATGGGAGTAACCAGGCAAGGTACTAACAAATTTCAACAGGACTATTTTTAAAGTGGAAACCTCTTTACCAAGCTGTGGCTGCACCCTCTGTAACTCTCACTCTGCCTCCTCAACTCCTCCCCCCTCCTTCCTGTCCTTTCAGACTCCCAACAGCCAGTGCTCCCAGTTCTAATAATTACAAGCAACATCTAAACACCGCAACAGGCCTCTGAGAAAGCCCTGTCTCCTGCCCGTATGAGCTGTGCCCTTATGGTAGAAAGTTCCACTGTGCTGGAAGAGCAGAGCTATCAGCTGTGGTCCTCACCACAGAACTTCAGTTGTGCTTTCAGATATCCAGGCCATTGAGCATCTTGAAGATAAGGATCAAGAACTTGACCTTGATTTGCTATTCTACAAGAAGCCAGTATAGAGAGCAAAGGACATGTCTCATGCATACTTTGGCACTTTGCATACAGAAGCCAATCATTGGCCTTCTCAAATAGTTTCAATCATGCAAAGCATCTGTAGGAGACTGTGAGGAGTGACCCTGTGTTTCAGAAAAAGGTAAAAGATTTCACAAAAAGCACAGTTCAAACCCGTATCTACCAACCCTGCTGCAGATGTCAACACTGAACTTGGTTCACCACATGCAAAGACCCTAGTTCCTGAGGAATTGTACTAAATCTGGATGGCAGTTGGGTGGAGCTTGGGGAGGTCACTCAGCAGCAAAGGAAAGGTCACCAAAAATATAGAAATCACCCAAACCAGCCCAAGAGACTTTACAAGGAGGTTTCCTGACTGTCCCTTCTGGGAAACACTAACAAATTTCATCTTTGGGAATAATTGACTCCTTCATACCTCAATCACTTGTCTGGAGTTTTTACTGCACTTTCCTTTGCTATTTGAACTTTCTCACACATTTACTTTGATCACAGTTGCTTTTGTGGCTGCTGATTTTGGTATATTTGAAATGGCCTTTGCCCTCACGGGCCAAACTTTCATAGATAATGTCCCCTCTTCCCCACCTCTTGACTTTATTAAAACCCTGGGACCCCCTTTAAATTTCCCTTTGTTTTACACCCTCCTCTGCCATGTCCCACTATCCTTTCAGCTTAACCTAGACAGGATCCCCTCAGTAAGTCACCATCACTCATGTCTTTAATCAGCCATAGATATTGTTGGTGAGACAAACAGTGTGGCAGGAGCTAAATTCTGAGCATGCGGCCTTTACAACATCCCCAGCCACTGCTGGAGTATGGTAGGAGATAGCGACTGAGGAAGAAACTCCCCATCCCCTGCATGACTATACTACTGGATTAGCCTGCCAGTTTGGCTATCTATGTAGTCAATGCTGCTGGACACCAAAGGCCTGGTAATTGCTCACTCAAATTAAGCACACAACAGCACACACAGTTTGGAAACTCAAGCCCTGAATATCCCCAGTATTCATCCACAGACATAAGAGATGCTGCACGGCATTGGAAAGGAAGTTCCCTTCTTCCATGAATCCTGGTTTGAATGCAAACTTTAAAAGGGAGACCAGAACTCAGATGGAGCAGAAAATAATAAGCCACAGCAGTGTCTTCAGACAGAAGAAACTGGCCAAGGGGAAACTTGGGCAGCCAGCAGATTTGGATTGAGAAAGCAGTCACTTCTCGAAAGCATGCATTGCTTGGACCATAAAGCTGACACGGATAGTGCACATTTATTTTCCAGTCAGACACCTTTATTGGAGAAGGAGAAAGCTAATGTTTGCCTGATAGCGGTTAGTGTCTGCCGTAAATCACCGCAGCACCTCCCGCAAAGTAGCTCACCTGCCACTATCTCACAATGAAAAAGCCCCTTTGCCCTCTTAGAAATGTTGTTTGGACATTAAATCAAAATGATGCCTCTCAGTGGGGAAGGAATTGGTTCAGGCAGGCAGGGCAAGATGACAGACAGCTCTAGTATGGAGGCTCAAAATAGGACCCTAGGGTATGCATTGATTGATCTCAGCCAGCCAAGGGTTTGCTGTGGAGACTGTACTTAGTTTTTTCTTCCCCTTTGGGTGACATGGTGTTTCTACATAAGTAGAAGTTAGTGTAAGAGAAAGTACAGTAGGGAAAAATGGATCTGGAAGATGGAATACGTACAGATTTTAACCTGGATTTACAAACTTCTGAGAGTTTTCTATGGATTCCCAAACCTAAATGGTCCAGCAGAGTTAATGTGAGATTATTAACACCAAATTTAATGTTAGATTTATCATTTTTTATTAATCCTGGCCATCCTGCATGAGCTTTTTAAAACCAAAAGGTATATTTTTAAACTCTTACATTATGTACGGAAACAGAAATTGACAAATTGGGGTAAGGGAATGCAGAAAAGTAGAAGAAAGGGATTTTGTTTATTGTTTTAAATGGTTAGATTACAAATATTTGGTCAGATTACCTCACTGACTTCTGGATTAGAGTACATGTGACTGGTGAGCTATTTTCGCCTTGGCATAGAGAAAGCATGTCCTTTTAGTCTGGAAGACTTACTTCAGATAAAAGGAAACAACAATGAAAGAAAGAATAGCTGTAAGGTCTCCATGGGAGAGCACGGTGTGTGAGACTTACTCTGTAACTGCAACCATCTTGGACTGCCTCAGCCCACCTCCAGCACCTTCCAACAGGCACAGCATAGACTTCTCACAGGTGCAGTATACAAAAAAGTATAACTTATCTGCGTACATCACAGATGTCTACCACCGCAGTATATTTGCTTGTAGCCCCACAATCCTGGATAGGTTGTCAGCAGTGGAGATTGAACCTGGCATTTAAGTCCCTTAATGTATAATCCTCTATTCCCTAAGCTAAAAGAACCAAGTCTCTTAGCCAAGGCTGTAGCAGGCACCTCAACATCCATCTGTGGCTCAGCCATCACTAGGTAGAGATACAGTGTCACACTGAGTGGATGTGGGTTATATGTACATTTCTTAGCGTATGTGCAACATGCCTCAGGAGGCATGTGACCAGGATTCATCACCAAATGTGGTCCGCTGGTTGGATCATTAGCTTCCACAGCCTGGGCCAAGTACTGACAGGGAGCACGACATTGTATGTAGTGAAAGTCCAAGTACATACATAAGGTCAGAAGTCAATAGGCTCAAAGTTAAGCATATGCTCAAGTGCTTTGCCGGACTGGGGAAAAGTGCTCAGCACTTTTCAGGACTGAGCCCTAAATAAGACAGGGGTTTGAAAACAGAATAAGGAAGAGTCAGTTATCTGTGAATAATTCAGTGAAGGCCTCCATAAAGTACAGACACAAAATGCATAATTTTAACAACAGAACATACATGAAGCCAGGAAGGTTGAAGCAGTCAATGAAGAGAACAATGAGAAACGTAAAACGTGTCAAAACACGACAATGTTTGGGACATACACTGTGTCTGTGTGTTGGGGGGGTAAAGTGGGGTAGAGGGAGAGGAAAGGCGAATTAATTAAGGAGGAACATTTCAGGCTTAGTACAGTGCATTATTCCCAGCATTTATAGCCTACATGTGTAGTTTACAGGCCTGTCTTCTCAATGACTTGTCCACTACAGGCTTGGGAAGACTTCAAGGGAAATTCATTAATGTCACTCCGTACATTGCCAGGAGATGTTTAATGACGCACTGGAACAAAAAACTGCTGTCAATTGAAAGAGGATGCATCAACGGGGACTGCTTTCAACTGAAAGAGGACACATGCCTGTCTCTAGAGGAAACAATGTATAATACCAGCAGAGCTCCTATAATTTTTGATAAAGTAACAGCAAACAGTTATATCTTGCACTTATATCCCGCTTTTGCTCTGTAGATCTAAAATCGATTTCCTGCAGTGGATAAGTATTATTATTATCAGGGCCCATTGGTACTATACTATGAGTTCCATGACCACAGAATTTGCTACAGAATCCACACCTCACCACAGACTTGTCCTCCAAACCCTCACTTTTCATTTTTTAAAAAAGTGTTTCTAGCCCTTACAATTGCAAAGAAACCTTGAGAACTTAAACAGGAGTGTAAACTGATCTTACTGAGCCTGCAGGATGCCTGCAAACACTGCTTCATGAGATGAGCTTTGCCATCAATAGGTTATATTAGTCTGAAACAAAATGCAGTTATTAACTATTTCACTACTGATCATTTTAGCCAAAACATCCGCTAATGAGTTTATCTCACAATCTCTAACTGCCTCCCACTCCTTCTTAGATTACAAATTCTCTAACTTCCCTCTTGACACCAGTGCAGTTATGAGTTGGAATATCACAGGTGAAAATGTGGGGACAGTAAAAAGAAGGAGGCCAAGGAACAGAGAGATCAAATTACTTGCTTCCTGTCATAGTCAACTGCAGAGCCAGGACTAGAAACCACATTTCCTGGCTCACAACTCTGTACTATAGCCACCGTCTAGACAGACTATTCCTTGATGCAGGCCCTGTGTGGTACCTAGTTTTCTAAGACCAAAACCTATGTAAGCCTTCTGAGTCCTAAATATTAAGAGTTCACATTGAAATTGATGAATTTGCCCTGAAATCTGGAGTATACTTGTACTTTAGTTCACATTACTTACTTAGTTTTGCTTTGTCTGAACAATTATTACACATTTATAAAAAACAGAGAAAGTTCATCCAATTACAAACTACATTAGCAACAGAAGACAAAAAACGTAACAATCAATGTGGGCTAAATGAAAAATACATCACCAACAGGAAGGAATATCCTTCTTTTAAGCCAATCTTATAGACAGAAAGTAGAAATAACATAAGAGGAAAATGGAGCACTATAAAATATATAAATCATATTTTCCTATGATTGTAATGAGTTTTCAGCTGGGGAGAGGGCTAGCTCAGTGGTTTGAGCATTGGCCCGCTAAACCCAGGGTTGTGAGTTTAATCCTTGAGGGGGGCCACTTAGGGATCTGGGGCAAAATCAGTACTTGGTCCTGCTAGTGAAGGCAGGGGGTTGGACTCAGTGACCTTTCAAGGTCCCTTCCAGTTCTAGGAGATAGGATATCTCCATTAATTAACTGAATTAATAGGGCTTTTCCATAATTTACTGTTTGTACAGTTAAAAGGTTCTCTTTTACCTTTTATTGTAAGGAAAATGTATATAACATTACTGGCTTGAGCAGGTATTCTTTATGCTTATAATAGGGAATACTAAAAGAACTGGTAATCCCTTACCTAAAGATAAACTTTTTAACTGTACCACTGAATATGATTATATGACTTTGTGAAAAAATTTTCCTTAGTGAATTTTAATTTCTCTCATTCATGTACTGTGTACAGTTATTGGAGGGTATCAATCAGTGCTGGGTTATGAACATGTATTTTTATAGGGGTAAGCAAACAGGGAAAGCATTTTCATAGAAGATTTAGGGTTGGAAGGGACCTCAGAAGGTCATCTAGTCCAACCCCCTGCTCAAAGCAGGACCAATCCCATGACAGATTTTTACCCCAGTTCTCTAAATGGCCCCCTCAAGGATTGAGCTCACAACCCTGGGTTTAACAGGCCAGTGCTCAAACCACTGAGCTATCCCTCCCCCCAAATTGTATTTGCACAATACTACCTACAATTTGCAAGTAAGTATAAGAAAGAAAAGACACAGTAAGGTCAAGCTGTGAATCCACCTCTGATTTTGATGTTCTCCCTATAGTTAAGAGATAGATAACACTGTGAAGCTACGCTATCCCATAACTACATACTGTAGAGTTTTTTACACCTTCTTCAGAAGTAGCTGGTGTTGGTCACTGTCTGAGACTGGTAACTGGATTAGAGGCACGACTGGTCCCATCAAGTATGGCAATTCCTATGTTCCTAAAAGGGTTTGACTCCATCACTCTCATATTCAAGCTCATTACATCCAGTCTGTCTACAGGAGAAGCCTTTTAATTAACACTCAGGAGGCCAGCTGGAAGTTAGGTGTCCCAATGGTTTTGTTTGGTTTCTTAACACTGCCTTACTGCTTAAGGCTGTATGGATGCTTTTGTAACAGCCCAAAGCATCTTATTGATGGAAACAGTTTTTGCTGTTGGGAAAAATAAACACAAGCCAAATTTGGGTTCAAGGTGGTTTAGTGGGTTGCCCTTTTATTCACATTCTTAACATTTCTGCCCACGCTACAGTTCATTGAATTCCTTGACATTTTACCACTGCTGTCTGGGAGCCACAAGACGTCTACTCTGGGTTTCAAAGGTACAGTTAAAGCACGTCCTCTCAAAACTCCCACACTCGGAGGTATAATATATAGAGAATGTCTAATGATTGGAGCAGTGCAAACAGAGAAGCCAAGGATTCAATGGCAATTAAAGGGGCACTGCCCTCCTCTCACTATGACTGCCTAACAGCTGTTCACTGATACATGTATTTATTTTGATTTCTATATCCATAATATAAAGAATGCTCCATCACACTCCGAAAAACCAATAATCAAAACAGATCTTACACATGTGAGGCAGATGTATACATGGAACAGGTTCCTACCACTACCTAGCCTCCCAATTCGCCGCCATGGCTAAAAGCCAGAGGGACAAATTCATCTGTAGCATACCCTACATGCTGAAGCAAGGGAGGGGGAGAAAGTTACAAAGGAAAGAGACCTTCACAGACTACAACCTGTGCCAGCAGGCTCCTCTCCTTTATGCCAGTTGGGTTCCCAGACAAAAACAGACTTTCCCATTATCTATCTGTGCATGCTTAGTGATTCTGGTCTAACAAGTCCCTGGACAGACTGGGAGAAGAACACAACAACCAGGGGCACATTGTGGCATAGGCATGTTAGGCCCATGCGAGGGTCCCAGTTTCTAGAGTCACAGAGCTCAGACTTCCAGCTTTCATTTTATATTTCTAGCCCTCATGGATGCAAAGAAAAGCTTGAAAGTATGACCCAAATGTAAGCGATGCCTGCCTGAGTCTGCAGAGAGCCTAAAACAGTCACTCCAAGATGTACACCTTAACTCTAGCACCTGCTGCCATCCTAAGGACAGGCAGGGATGTGGCATGAGGGTAGGACCATGGTATGGAAGTAGAGCTATGGGGGACACTGTATAGGGTGATCCTATGGCCCAGGATGCTACAATGTGGCCTAGAAGACAACCTAAATGTGGTCCCTCCAGTTCAGGTTACAGAACATCGACATGACAGTGTTGGGGAGCTTGCACAGCCGATACCAATGCAGCACCTGTTATGCTGATACAACAGAAGACTTTTGCTTCCAGGGCTGTCAAGCCACCACTCTGTACTAACAGTAAATTCACTTCAAAATTAATTTGAAAACAAACACTACAATCGACTTTAACTTTGCTAGGTTATGGCTTATTAGAGGAGACAGAGAAAAAACTGCACTGTGAATAGTACAAGTTCCCAAAGCTCAACATAGGATCCCTGGGCCCATTTTAAAACAGTTTGTAAATCAGATCTATAAACCTCATTACAAGGCCGTCAAGAGACCAAGTTGTTCCAAGAATTCAACATCACACACCCACAACACACACTGCAGAATCATGGAGCTTCATTTAGCCTTTACCTTTGCCAGTTCCGCTCTTATGTATACATCTAGCTCCCATTAAAATGAGTATGAATGCACTGAGAAGGGAATATACTAACATCAGTGGGTCTACTCATATGCTTAAAGTTAACTGTGAGTTTCAAAATACCTGGTTACATTGGAGCCAAAAAGATATGAGGAAGGATGCTATTAAAGCACTGAACTGGGATCAAGGACATTTGAGTTCCATTCTGGACTCAGCCGTCCTGTGTGAACTTGGGCAAATTATTTAATCTCTTTGTCTCTCAGTTCCTCATCTGTAAAACGGGGATAACAATCCTTCCTTTCTCCCACCCCAGGGACCATGGGCTTGCACAGTGTCTGGGCTTGCACAGCGTTCTCTGCCAGGGCCTTTAGGCATTGCCAGAGTGTGTAAGATAATTAACACTAATGACATGAGATCCTCAGCTGAAAGGACTGATGTAGAAAGGGGCAAAGTCTGAGCCTTTCAATGCCCACAACTATCAAAAATCTCCAACTCCCTATAGTCAAGGGGTTTTGAGCTCCCTGACCTACCAAATTACTATTATGTTTTAATTGTGTCACAGATGTCAGACTGGTTCCAGCATGCTAACCCCCTCATACCCATGTGGGTGTAAAATGAAGGGGTATTAATGTATCCAATTCCCTCTGCAGGTCTGCTTGGTTCATCTTTTTGTCCAATGGAGAAAAATAAGGTGCCTTCAGTGGTGCTACAGGAATGATTGGGGCTGTGCTAGCTAAGAAGAACCAATTTCACCCTCTCTGTCATGTAATAGCACCTACCTGACTTGCAAATTGGAGGAAAAAACTAATTTGGAAGAACTGACTGAGCAAGGGCATCATACGGATACCCCAGTTAATCACAGGTGAGGGCTTTGTCTCTTTCCTAACAGAGCAACATTATGACCAGCCACCCTCAGCAGAGGGACAGTACCTACAGCTAAACCACTTGCTAAGATATCAATTTGGTGCTGATGCCCTAGGACATGCCAGAGGCCCCTCAGCTACTGGGAAGCTTGGAAACACTTCACACCACTCCCCAGGCCCATATGCCCTATGTATGCTTTACTAACGATAAGGAACTCCACTGGTGTGGAGTTGCTTGTGAAAGGATGGGAAGGGGAGTTATCACAGTCCTTAAAAGAACCCCACTGGCAGAGCAATATTACAGAACATTAAAAATGCTTCGGCGACTCTCAAGCTATACCTGACACAGCAATCGATTTTATTCCAAGTGTACTGGACAACAGACACGTTGTGCAAGATGGGTGCCTCATGTTTGTTGGCACTTTAATAACGAAAAAAGCACCCTGATGCCTATATTGTGGGACTGTCCAACAGCCAGGGAGCTGGGGAAAGAGGTGGACACAAGAATGAAAACAGTGTTTGGCTTCAGCAACCAAAACTCATCTGAAAATTATATCCTAGTAAATCCTACTACATCGAGTTTAAGGCCACTGCAAAGACTTTGGTAACTGAGGGCCTCTATGATTACTAAGGGCATAATTTCACAAAAATGGAGGAGTAGCCTTATGCCTAGAATAGAACAGTGGCATTTGGACCTGTCCGAGTTAGCAGCAAAAGAAAGGCTAGCACCTAGCTTAGCAACGTAGAGAGCAATTATACAAATTCAAAGAAGCTTGGACCCTGTTTCTTGATACACTTGCATAAAGAATGGTGAAATAGCTCAACTAATGCCAGACTTCCATTGACCCTAACAGCTCTGCTTTTTCTTCCTGCCCCCATCTCTTTCTTCCCTTTTTTTTGCCTATTTGTGTATGTCTTTATATATATATATATATATATATATATATATATATAGTTACTTCCACCTTACACCTGTGTAATAATTGCCTGAATTTGCAATATCTGGTCTTGCAGCTTTGGCAAGTTGTCAAGTTGCATAAATGCATAATTGTATTGGATATCCTGTGAAATGTGCAGCATTTGCTAATATAGACAAGCTGTAAATCATTTATCCTATTATATTTTTGTTGTTTTGCTTCTTTATGAAAATTCATAAAAAATAATCTAAAAAAATAAAAAGGGCAAAGAATTACTTTAATTCACAGGGAGGCAGAGAAGCAGAAGAGATAGGGCAAAGAAACCCAGGCGTGTTTTCAGAAAGCGCTCATTAGAAGAATCAGAAGTAGGGAAGTTCTCTGGAAGTCTGCATTACCGTCTGTGTCACATTTGCTTATTACTGTTGTTTATCTGTCTTTTCATGAAGCTCCAGAAAAGAATAAACACCACGGGGTTTCTTTCCAGCCCCGTGGAAGCTGGGAACACTGCAAAAGCATGGAAGAGAAAAGAAGGGCTCTCATAGCCTTGACAAATTGACCTTCTGAGCAGTTTATAAGGAGAGGACTGACTAATTCCTCTGCCAGAACAAGGTCTCAACAGTGAGGATGTATGTAGCTGGGGCAAAAGTGGGACGGGACATGGTATATTCTCTGGCTCCCCAAGAACGTACACAAAAGAGGGTTGCACTAAACAGGGACCCACACAATACACAGGAAAAATAATCCCAGTGGTTTCCAGCCAAACCCTGTGCTTTGGTCTTATGACAGTTCCCTCAAGAGGCAAGTTAATACATCATTTATTATCTTTGAAGATTTCAGGCTGATTGGTGATTAAGTGAAATTAACATGCAGCTCAACCCAAAACCTGAAGGAAATGTCAATTGACTAGATCTGCATCAGATTCATGCAGCCTAGCCCTCAGTGCACTAGTAAAGGGAAAACGATCCAGTGTCTGCTCCAACCACTGACAGTGTGCAGATGTGTTTTCTTAATGGTACTCTGGACATGTTTATTTATCTGTACTCAGGTCTGGATCTTTGTTTTCCCACATCTTTTCCCACTGCCCAGAGCAACCCTCCTCATTACACTCCTGCTATTTTCAAGAGGATTATCTTTCCCTGAATTGTTACTTTTTGAAGTCATACAAACCACACAAGTAGCATGGTGAAGAAAGGTTACTTTCCTATTAGATGCAAGTCATTCTCAATCGGCTTTCTCTACCAGTCCTCTACAAGTGTAAATGCCTCACTTTATGGTTCTCGGTGCAATGGTCATAACATTCACTAGAAGGCGGAGAAACAGATTACAAAACAAAACCCCAAACCAATAAGAAGGTAGGCTACTCTTATCCTGGAGGCAGTGCTACTGAAGTCACTGGAGTTACTATAGGGATGACCTGGTCCAGTATCTTTAGTAACACAGAGAATAACTAACAATGCCATAATGTTCCCAAATACCGTCTCTCTCAAACTAGGGCCACCGCTTGTTCAGGGAGAGCCCCTGGTGGGACAGGCCAGTTTGTTTACTTGCCGCATCTGCGGGTTAAAGCCGATTGCAGTTCCCAGTGGCTGCAGTTCGCTGATCCAGGCCAATGGGAGCTGCTGGAAGTGGCGCAGGCCGAGGGACGTACTGGCTGCTGCTACCTGCCACCCCCATTGGCCTAGAGTGGCGAACCATGGCCACTGGGAGCTGCAATGGACCAAACCTGCATACCCAGCAGGTAAACAAACCAGCCCGGCCCGCCAAGGGCTTTCCCTGAACAAGTGGAGGCCCTAGTTTGAGAACCACTGCCCAAATACAAATGTAATGTTGACTTAAAATACAGTATAGCATAGCTATACCGCGCTCCCTCCTTACAGCCAGGTAGTATACACGTGGGAAGAGGGATAAGGAGCCTCACCTCCTCACCCATGTGCAATATGCATAAAGGCCACCTAGGAGCTGCTACAGAGTGGCTCCCAAGAGATGCAACCCATAAGGAGGAAGGGAGTATACAGAGCATGCTGCCCCCCAATTCTCCACCACACAGAGCTGGCCAGCTGTGCCTGCTTCCCTCAAAACAGGACTTAGTGGGTGTGCCTCTTAGGAACAAAGCCTAAGAGGAGAATACACCGCACAAAAGATTTAGTCATCATGTATTGCTGCACTATCAGGTAGCTCCAGAAAATTACACTCATGGGTGTTTAAGCACTGATCCAAAGCCTCCAATGATTTCAATGGACTTCAAATCAGGCCCTTCGTGAGCAATGCTTTGCATTCTGTCCTGTTACTAGTATGTTGGGATCCCTTTTGAAGGAAACTGCTAGGCTGAATATAATGATTCGGAAATACTGGAATGTAAACAACTGAATCTTCCCTTATTTAACATGGATGTCTAGGATAGAGGAAAATAATGACCAATATCAGGCTTTGAACACCTTTAAATCACACTTCTTTACCATAAGTTATTTATTTTTTCCTTTCAGCCAATGAACTGTAGAGAAAGTTTTTGGAAAACCCTTCCCTTTCCTTGTAGGCAAAGTTAATTTGTTTTTATGTATGGCAAAAATACTCCTATAAGAGATTACAACTCCTATAACTCCAGCCTGCCAGCAATGCTGTCTTATTTGATCAGGAAGTGACTGTCTCTCCCATTTAGGTCACCACACAAGACAGAAAGGAATGAGACACAGACACACACACAGAGAAACACACCACAACCTACTGGCAACTTAATTGAATGTAAATATGAACCCTATCTGGTTTTGTCCTTTTATCCCAATCTGTAATTTCCCTTGTATATTTTCTATCGTAAAGTAGAAAGTAAGAAGCTATGGAACACAGATTTCATAATTCTTTAAAGAGCAGGCAAGTCTCTCAGTCTCTTTTTATCATAGGCTTCTATAATTATTTTGTATTTAAAAATTTGTTAACCATGCTTCACTTCCCGGTGTCTCCATTTTACAATAATCTTTTGTGTCAAATAAGAGATCAGATGAACATAGATGATAAACAATTAATATAACAACAACAAAACATTGCCCAGTGCAGCTTCTTTTTGTTAACTGAAGATTAGTCCTTTTAAAATTCAAATTGGGCCATATTAGTTGGAGCTTTTTTCTCACTATTTGCATTTGGCAACACAGCGTTAAGCCATTTGGTGGCTGGCAAGTCAAAACATAACATGCAATTATTTATGCAAAAACATGCAACTCCCTCTACATTTGGAAAACATAGGCCCTTACATCTCTTTCAAGTG
Organism: Chelonoidis abingdonii; assembly: GCF_003597395.2. Lineage (NCBI taxonomy): Eukaryota > Metazoa > Chordata > Testudines > Testudinidae > Chelonoidis > Chelonoidis abingdonii. The sequence continues at coordinate 230,430,962 of NC_133769.1, forward strand.
GTTTCACTCTAAAATGAGTGAGAGTTGTGTAGCTAAAATCTTGCATAATCCTTTGAAAATCAAAAGGCAAGGCCACATTTACAATAAGAAGCAACAAAGAGTCCTGTGGCACCTTAGTCTTTAAGGTGCCACAGGACTCTTTGTTGCTTTTTACAGATCCAGACTAACACGGCTACGCCTCTGATAATTTACAATAAGTTTGCATAACACAGATCCAATCCTGTGAAGCTATCCTCTTACCAACAGCCCTTACACATACAAATATCCTCACATTCTGCCTTTAGAAATGTACTAATGTTTTCCCTTCCTGTACTTCATTAGATATAAGGTGTTCAGATTTTATAGGGACAGTCCCAATATTTGGGGCTTTGTCTTATATAGGCACCTATTACTCCCCACTTCATCCCAATTTTTCACACTTGCTATCTGGTCACTCTAATTAGATGTGTCCTAACCATTCTATAAAACCTTTCTACAAACTACTCGTGCCCACACTAATATTTTTGGGGAAATCTCCTGCCATGGTACCACACGCATCACCAAGAGGCAGCAATAGAGGTGCTAGTGTAGACAGGGCATCGGCATTTTTACTCTCATGTTGCATAACATACTCTGATCAGGGTTAACTGACACATTGTTAAAAATGTTCCCCACCAATGCACACTGGCACTCCCAACGTGGGTAGCAAGGGCAGGAGAATTTCAGGAAGCACAGGTGCTGGAACTAGGGGTGCTGGAGGTGCCTTGGCTTGAAGCAGTTTTTGTTAGACATAAGATTTACAGTTTGGTTCAATGACTCTCAGCACTCCTACCGTAGAAATCATTCCAGCTCCCCTGTCAGGAAGTGCTCCGACTAGACTCGGTCTCATTGTTTACAGAATTCAGACACACTGAAGTGAAGGGCGGGGTGGGGGGATGTAGCTTTAGCTCTGACTTGTGTTTTCAATGGTGAGAGTTTCAGTCAGAACTTTAGCTTTACTTACATTTAATTTTACTTGGCCTTACTTTTTTTTTTTTTAAACAAACCCTCAAAAAGTCATCTAAAGTGAAAAATAGTGCACACTCAGACAATTTTTATATTTATTCATAAATGGGGGGTTATAGTGGAAGCCTTGACGGACTCACAATGGTAGTGGCATCGCAGTCTGTTGGGAACAGGGTTGGTTCCCAGTGGCGGTATTATAGTGTTATGAAGGAAGATAATAAAAGGACAAGAACAATTTTATTTTTGGAAACAATTTTAATAGCAGCCTTATCATAAGAAAAAGCTTTGTACAGCTATGATCCAGAACTACATACACGCCCCCAGAAGTATTAGAATATGCAGATATTATACACAGGTATAGCCATACACTGTGTAGACCAGAATAGTAACATATTACAATAGATTGAAATGCAAATTGCACACAGAAGTATAATACATGGTAAAGATATGACAATACTATTATGAGGGGGTATAGATTCCTACAGAGAGCATAGCTATATAATGGTCACTCATAATAAGCCAGCTATAAAACTCAGTTGCACCAAATAAATCAAATTGTTCTTGATATGGGATCAAACTGGAAAAATGATGATAGGTAAGAAATAGTTCCACAAATAAAACTATGAACACTCAGAATTATATGAGAAAGAACTGTAGCTGAGTGTGATGATGGGTACAGGACAGAGGGACATGATCTGGACCATTTCTTAGACAGTCAGATTGTAATCTGAAATGCCACTGAACAAACTGTGGCCTGCAACAAAATGCTCTGTGGTCTGTACAGTATAACATACATTTTACTCACTGAACCCCAATTCAGCAAGGCACTCAAGCACATGCCTAGCTCTAAGCATGTGATTATTCTCACTGATGTCAATGGAACTACTCATGAGTTTACAGTTAGACAAATGCTTAAACATCTTGCTGAATCAGGCACTAAAATAAAATGACTATGTGATCTGCCATGATTAAATTGGCTACTTGAACTGCCAGCATTTAGAAACCCTGTAACTAGGTCACCATTTTCCTGCTGCAGAAGGTCACAAGCGAAGGCACTCCTGCATCAGAATCTTTCCAGACTTTAGCTTCATTTAGCCGTGACTAAAAAATATTATGGAACTCTGCCATGGCACAGGTTACACAGGGCAAGGAACACAGAGGAGGAAAATATTCCAACACAAAATAATTCCCCAGGCCTGCTGAATACGTGGGGTAAAGGAGATCCCAGTCTGACCAAAAAATAAAACCACAACTTTTCTAAGAGTCTGTTCCCCTGCATATTCCTGCTTCTGCACCACTGCCTTCAAAAATGTAGAGCAGTGTTTTACATGAGCGACTCACCATGTAAGGCTTTGGTGGTTAACAAGTAACATTTCTAAAGAAATCTTCTATCCAAATTTTAACAGGATTTCAGCCACATCAAAGCTTCTAATTTTTAACAATTTTAATCCTTTTCAGCCTCTGGCTGTTCCTCACCAAAGTCAAGTCAATTAATTAGTTAAGAAGTCATTAGAAAAGGCCTGGGATGTGGAAAGTTATGTCTCAAAGTCCAGTTTCTTTCACAACCTCTGTCAAAGGCTCTGCCACAAACATCTTGTGACTATTTCACCAGCAGTCTATCCAAAATACACTGGTACACACAGTCTGATTCATCTGTTTTGTTTCTTAAATGTATGACTGTGATCACTGAAAGACGATGCATGCACAAAAACAGACATGCATGTACCAATGAGGCAACAGACTTGATGTGACACCGACTGAAAGGAATGAGCGAGCTCCTTCAACCAGCTTCCCAGCAGCTAACAAACTAGTTCCAAACCTGTGACAACAACATCATCAGTGATGCTGGTGCACACGGATTTTTGTAAACAAAGGCTTTATGAGTAATAAAGGAAGAAATGAATCCTAGCACACACAATCTCCAATAAGTGCATCTTCACCAGTGATAGCAGCAGCTCTAGAAACTGTAGCTTAGATCAAGGCTCAAGAGTTTTTACTGTCATGTCAGTTAAGTCTGCTCTGGCCAACGTTAGACATCACGACGGTAAAAATGCCTGAGTCTACACTTCAGCCTCCAGTGGTGCCACCACCAGTTGAGCTGTGACCACTGGCAGATACGTGCTCAAAATATCTTTACAGAGACACAGTCAAAGACAGTTACATTAACCCTGGCTCCATTAAATGTGGCACCAGTGGTGCCAGGCAGCATACTAATTCTTGCCACACAGAAAAAAGGACTAACACTGAATGATTCTGCGGCCAGATTCTGTGCTGACTTGCACTCTCTGCCACCTCATTGACACCAACGAGGATGAGTGGCAGATAAATGAGCAGACAATTGGCCCCTTGTTTTTTCCTTTCCTGTTGTGGATTACAAACACATTTAAAAAATTAAACACTAGCTGGCGTGTCCTTTTACAAAGCAGATTAACATTCCCCAAGAGTGCCTGTAACCGGGTGGAACTCACCCCCGTGGCGCCTCCTACTGGTTACTTCCGGGAATTAGCTCAAACAGCAGCTGGAGCGCCCTCTGCAGGCCGGTGATCCGCCTTCCGACCCCGTGTCCCTCCCGGCTTCTGGCCCCGTGTCCCTCCCTGGACCCCGGTGCCCCTTTTACATGGGGTTCTGCCCCCCTGGCAGTAACCCTTTTCCTTCGGGGTTTCCCCTCCCCAGGAAACCTCCCCGCCTCTATCCCCACTTTGCCTCAGGATCTTGGCAACTGCCCAGTCATTAGCTAGCCCCACGCCCTGGGGCAGACTGCAGTATTAGCCTCTCATCATCGGCAAAGGGGTTTGGACCTGCTGCTTTGGCCTATCCCTGGGTTGCACCCTGCAACCCCAGTACCTCCTGGCCTAATTCTAGGCCGCAGCCTGGGCTTTCCAGGCAGGGGCTCCCCAGCTCCTCTGCCTTTCCCCAGCCCTGCTTCACCCTAGGTACCTTATCTGGTCCCTTACAGCAGCCAGGCCCTTCTCCCTCTGAACGCAGAGAGAGACTCCCTTGGCTCCTGGCTTCTCTGCCCTTTTATAAGGGCCTGTGGCTCAGTTTGGGGCATGGCCCCAGCTGCAGCCACTTCCCCAATCAGCCCAGCCTAAAAGGCTGCCTTCTCCAGCCCCCGCCCCTTCCCTGGGCTGTTTTTAACCCCTTCAGGGCCAGAGCAGGGATCCACCCTGCTACAGTGCCAGATTAACATTCCCCAAGAGTGCCATCAAGGGGTGCTTTAAGTGCCATCAAATTTGACCTTCTCAAGTGGAAACTGTAGCAGGGAACAAGGGAGACAAGTCTGTTGCCATCTACCGTAGCTCCTCACCAGTGCACATTTCTAATTGGAATGTTTATATAGACACAACTATTTACAGGAGCCAACCAGAAATCCCTCATTCCTGCCACTCATACAACTTTCAGGACCTCATTTTAGTGCATTACTGTGCATTACCACACCGTATCCACAACAAGAGAACAAGAGTAGAGAGTAACTGACCTGAAAGAGCCACGAAGGGGCTAGATCGGTGGTTCTCAATCCACCACGACTTGCTTGCGGTCCAATCAGCACACAACTCCATCACATGTAATATCCTCAGGGCCATATATATATATATATATATTAGTGTGGATGTGGCCTACATAACACAGAGAGCTGCATATGCGGCACACAACGGTACATAGGTTGACAATCACTGGGCTAGATAAAAGCAGAGTAGATAAAGCTTCTGCAGCATATGAAAGCTCACACAGCTCCATGTCACTTATTTTGAGTTCTTACACATTTCTCCACACACATACACACCCATGTGGTTACAGTGTATCAGAGCCTGAAATGATTTTCCTCCATTCTAGGACATTTAAAATGATGATTGACGCATTGCGGATGCTCTACACACATCTCCTCTCCCCCCACAATTTTAAAACTGAATTCAAAAATACACAGAGGTGATGGCAGAAAACATATTGTAAAAATTCTGATGTGCCACAGAATATGAAAAGTCATCCCATCATGGAGCAGAAAATAATTCCACCATAAGGCTGGAGTGTGACCATACTTGGAATTTTGCATTGAGTTCACGGTGTCACATAGGTTGACCAGATATTCCAATTTTATAGAGACAGTACTGATTTTTGGGTCTTTTTCTTATATAGTATCCTATTACCTCCTACCCCCATCCCGATTTTTACACTTGCTGTCTGGTCACCCTAGTGTCACATTACCAGAAAGATACTGGGAAACTGGAGAGAATTTGGAAACCTGCAACAAAATGATCTGGGGACGGAAGAATAGATAAGAGCTCTTACAATCTGTATTACTTCCATTGCAGAAGCAGCTAAAGTCCCCAAAGAGGGACCAGACCCCAGTGCTGGATACTGTGTACAACAAAAAGAAGAATCAGTTCCTGACCGAAGAGCTTTCAAACTTATTTAAATCTACAGATTTGGCTTACAATTTTGGCCAGGCAACAATGGATGGAGACACAATAACAGTCTACAAATGTTCAAGGGTGTAAACACCAACGATGGAGAGAATTAATTTAGTGTGATATGCATGGAATAGTCTCCAAGTTTTAGATATGCGTCTCTGCCTCTTGCTTGGATTTACACAGCCCTGTGTTTTCTCCTTAGGTTTTCTGATTTGGCCAACCCTCAGTGACTCACATTGTGTCTCAGCACAACAAGCCAACTAGGCATATGAAATGGACATTGACCCTTCTGGTTAGCATCTCTGGGAAGTGGTAGAATGAGGCTTGTGGTCATTCTGCAACAGTTTAACTTTATTGTGTGGGTGAGATTCCCTCAGAGACCTTTCCATTCAGCTTATCCAGAACACGCCGTATAATTCCACAAGAATGCTTCATCCATTTCTCTGGAATCCAAAAAACTCTATTCAACTCCAGCTTATCTTTTGCTTTATTAGGCACGTAACAGCTCTTTGTCCACACTGATCAGGCCCAGGCACAGGTGGTCTAGATTCACGGTGACACCACGATTCCAATTCATGTCACACACTACACAACTTGTATATATCTTTTTTAGCTACTAATCTCTATTCTACTTGTATGCAAGGTCCAATCGCTTTGCAGATTGCGTAAGTCAAGCTTATCAGTTCAGGAAGTTCTTGCCTACTTTGTTTACTATAAAGATACCCACAATATGCAGTGTTGTTGCAGCCGTGCTGATCCCAGGATATTAGAGAGACAAGGTAAGAAAGATAGTATTTATTGGACCAACTTTCTCATTGCCGGTGAGAAAGACAAGCTTTTGAGCTTACACAGAGAGCTCTCTCTCCCCAATAGAAGTTGGCCCAGTAAAAGATATTACCTCAGACATCAATACCCACAAGTTAGCTTAGTTAGTTTCTGCTTCCTTTATTTACTATAAACATATTCACAATTGTTAGTTGTTTCAGCAATTCCTTTTTCAGGCCTGTTCAATAGTTACTTGTTCAGGCTAGTCTTGTCTTCACTTGGCCAGCTCATGTCAGCCTAGTTAGAACCACTTGATGATGAGCAGAAAACCAGGATTCATACACTGAGAGTAGGGAGACCAGATGTCCCAATTTTATAGGGACAATCCTGATTTTGGGGGCTTCTCCTTATATAGGCATCAATTACCTTCCACTCCTGTCCCAATTTTTTACACTTGCTATCTGGTCAGCCTAAGTGAGGGTCTGAAGCTACATGCTTAGTCCCAGCCTGGACCTGCTACTGCCCTGAAGAGAAGATACAACAAGACCAGGAAGATGAGGAGGAGGAAGATGGAGTGCTGTTATTTGCTTGGAAGGGGAATGCCTAACACAAAGAACATAGGTTCACACACAGTTGGGGAGATGGGGAAATGCCAGCTAAAGAAGTCCGTTTTCCTGGATCAGAAAGGATGGAAATAGTAAACAATCTCCACTATGCCTTCAAATGTACTTACCCTTACAAACTAGCCCCCTGCCATGTGTGCACCCACTCCCCAACCAGTGTCCCAGGCCGCAGGTTTGAAATTCTTCCTCTCCCTTATTCTTCACATGAGGTGGTTTGATTTTGGTCAGCTTAATGGCATGTTGAATCAGTCTGAGAGCTGCCATGTGGAATCAGTGTTTTGTTTGGCTGAGGTTTTTTTTTTTTAATTTTGTTCCCCTCTCCCGGCCAGGATGTAAATTCCTAGCACTTACAGGTAAGGGTAGCTTCATTTCAATGCTGCATTTCTGCCTTGGGGGAATCCTCTTACTGTACTGACAATAGAAAAGAGACAGTTCCTGAAGAATAGCTCTAGGATAAAATTGTTCCTAATCTTCTGGAAGATGAAAAGCTGGGAAGATAAGAGGTAAAAAATGTCGTTTGCTTCCTGCCTATTTTATTATCAAAATATCTGTTCCTCAAATACAGCAACTGTAACCATTCTGCCAGGAATTATAAATCAAGGGGAGAACAGCACATGCAGTCTCAGCCTCTTATGAGCTGCTTTCCCACAGGCAAGCTCTTGAGCAGAATCAACCTGACAGCTAAGGGGACTGGAAAGATCTCAGCAGCCACATTTCAGCTTCCTAGCCCAGCCTGCCATGTGACACAAAGTCTAGAGAAAGTGACTTTGGCACCGTTGGCAAGTTGGGAGACGGAGAGAGGTCAGTTGAGCTGGGAAACTATATAATGAAAACTGTAGTATGGAGACAGAGCAAGAAGCAAAGCTTCAGGAACAAACTGAGCAAAAGTCCCAGGCTCTTGAGTAGATGCAAGATAACCTCAGCAAGGTCTTCTAGATCAAGGGCATTCAGTCACTCAGTACTCCCATCACTGCTGTGGTGGCATTCATTGTATTACGAATAAAGCAACTCCTGGCATGAAGGACAGTTCTGTAAAGCACTGACAACCACCCAGGGGGGAAAGGGGAGGAGATAGAAACAAACCAGACTGTTCCTGCTCTCTGGTACCCCAGGGACTGCATGTGCAACATACCCATTTCCTCCATACTGCATACCTCACCACAGTCACTCCTATAGACAAGATGGACACACAATACTCAGCTGTATGACTAATACTAATTGACACCTAAAGATTTTTTGCTACATTCATTTAGGAGCTCATGTGCTGGCATTGGTCAGCATCCATCAGAACTTCCCACCAAGCCAAAACAGTTCCCACAAGATGGGAACAGGTGGTTGTGTTATATAAAATTTTTGCAATAAAACCTGAAACCACACAAAATTCACATGGTTTAAGGTTCCATTACAAAATAGTCAAAACTCAGACCAAGTGGCTACAAGGTTTGTGAATCTTTTGAGATAACTGGAGTCCAACTTGGAATTAACCTGGACTAATATATGGTTTGCATGGAAACTCTTTAATTCGCTCATGCTGAATCTGTTCCACTCAACTGAACTCAGCTGTTCGGACTAAGTTTCTCTGAATTTTTGAGCTTGTTCAAAGGTAAGAAGTCAATAAAAACCTTGGCCTATGAATCAAAACAAAAAAATATTTTCACCAACCCCTGTGAAGAGCTTTGCACAGATTTAGCAGGCAGCTAGGAAATACTCCAGTGAAAAGATCTTTGCTGGATTTCAGATGAAAAGACCTCTTTGTTCTAGGTGTAGAAACATTCAACAGCGAATCAAATGGATGGTTGCTACAAGTCGTCCTTCATTCGGTATCATCTCTCTTGGCATCATATTAAGACAATGAGAGACTTTCAAGAAAATGGATTAGAAACCACTTATTTTGCTGTCCGTTTGTGTATGGGAACATTTTGCACATTATAGTTTGATGAAGGACTCTCTTATTTAAGGCAACTTGAATAGGCTTGAACTGCACATGGGTGGGATGATTAGCTCATATTACTCCTTTAAAGCCACACTAATGTCATCTGGACTTGTAAGGAGCTGTATACTTCAATGCTGACTTTATTAGGTACATCTGTGATAGCGCTAAACTCCGGAACGTTTAGTTTTTATTGAAGAACAAACATATGGCTGCTAAAAGAGGTGTTCTCAGTGGAAACACAGGAGTTATAACCTGTAAACCAAAAATAATGGTGTATTCAACAATCTGAAAGCTTTATGCCCCACATACAGGAGTCATAATTTTTCTAACCAGAAAGGTGTTCAAAATTTGTTTATATATCTATGCAGAATTAAATAGCACATATTGATGTTAATTGCAGAGTTCACAAGTGATGGGGGACTCAATCTATTATTATGTTACCTCATTCACAAGATATTAACTATTACATAACCTGAAAAGACTTTTTTTTGTTTTAAATAGGCCTCCTTCAGTGAGGAAAAACACATACTGTTGCATAACTAATGCTGTATGGCAACATGAGATCTTCAAAGGCATTGGACATTGTCATGGTATAATTCCCAAATCTGAACCTTAGCGTCCAAAATATGGGTACCAGCATGAATCCTCTAAGCTTAATTACCAGCTTAGATCCTGTAGTGCTGCCACCAATCAGGGCTTAGGGTAGAGCCCCTGATAAGCTCTGGTCTCCCCAAAACCCCTGGGAGACCCCCAAGACCCAGATTCCCTGAGTCTCACAACAAAGAGGTGAATAAACCATTCCCTTCCCCTCCTCCCTCCTCCTTTCCTCCCACCAGGAGAGATTCAAGCTGTGAATGCAAGCGAGATTCTCTCCTTCCTTCTGGAGCTTATACAAGATAACCAAAAGATCAGATTAGATTTAATACTAAAAAAATTAGATTCTAAAAGGGGGAAAACTTTAATAAAAGAAGGAAAAAACATAAAAATTGTCTCTGTAATCAAGATGAAAATATTACAGGGTCTTTTAGCTTATAAAAAAGTGGATAAACAGCCTTATCCAGAAAAAATACAATTTAAAATATTTCCAGCAAACTACACATTTGCACATAAAGAAAACCAAATAAAAAAAGACTTATACTGTCTTTTCTACCTTTGTACTTACAAATTGGAAACAGAAGATTAGAGAGCTGTAGAGGCGTGTGGTCACCCCTCCTGATTGGTCCCCTGGTCAAGTGTTCGGTTCCCTGTTTGTTAACCCTTTACAGGTAAAAGAGACATTAACCCTTAACTATCTGTTTATGACACGTCTTGGTCAGGTGTTTGGTTCCCTGTTTGTTAACCCTTTACAGGTAAAAGAGACATTAACCCTTAACTATCTGTTTATGACAGACATATTTACAGCTCAAGTCTTGGCTGCAGAGTTTTGCTGATCTTCCTGAAGCTAAGGGCATTGGTTTGAAAATGTAACTTATAAAACCCACTGATTTATATGGCTCAAAACCACACTGAATTATCAACCATTTCTGGGCACATGGCTCTTCTCTCAGTCTTCAGGGGAATATGTCAGGGTACTGAGCTTGATTTTCTCTCTGGTTGGTTATTTTCTAGTCTGTGGATGAGGGGAAGTTGCTTGTTTTGTTTCTTACGTCATTGTACTTTGTAATTATATCCAAAGGTGACCAAACCCTGGAACAGGTGCATTTTTTTAATATTAGGTATAAATCTAAATAAATAAATATAATAAAGACTCCACAGATCTACAATATGTGCATGTGCATCAGTCTGAAAAGCTACTAGTTAAGGATAAGTCCACTGCCCAGGTAGGTAAAGGAGGGGAGATAGATGTTATAACAAGGCTCCTACTGATCAGGGGAGATAGATGTTATAACAAGGCTCCTACTGATCAGGATACAAATGCCTGCATCTTTGAACAGAATCAAAACCACATCATTTTAAGTGCATGTTCCCCCCATGCAAAAGAAAGAGCACACGTACATTTTGATTCAACACAACAGTCCCGTTATATGTCAGCACTATCATTTACTAATAGGAGCACAAATGGAGAAGTTCACTTCACACACGGGACGTCTAAGAGAGGGTATATTGGCATGACAACATGACCGTCACCTAAAAACTTGCTAAATTTGTCAGGGGGTTTGTCAGTGCTCTAGTGGTAGAAAAGAGTAGTGGGTAAACTAACCTAAACTAAACTTCATATTCCCCAAATGAAGAGTAAACTGTGTTTACCATCAACTACACTACTGGTTTTTGTGGAGTCACTGGATGGGGTCTGGGTTTTTGGACTGAAAGGCAGAGCTGAGTTGGGCTTCCAGACTGACCTAAATCCTAACCTATCCCACTTTCATCTTAAGGGGAATCCCGGGGCCTGTACTCCAGCCATAACTAACCTCCCAATCCTGCTCATTCCCAAATTGTCATTATGACCAAAAGTAAACAAGGAAGGCAGCTCTGTCCAGAGCAAGGGAAGAACCATCAGAGAGCCAGCAACAACGAGAGGAAGGCAGGTGGCCAGTAGCTGTCTGAGGCAGGTGGGGATGACAGTACTGCCAACTCTAAGCATTTGAAAATCATGAGTCAGGCGCCAGAAATCATGAGACTGGCTTAAAATACCATGAGATTTAAAAAAATAAAACTTGGGGGTCTTTACTTTCTTCTTTCTCAGCCTTTTGGATGCAGCAATTTGAACACATTTTCAAGTTTTTTTCCACAGCCATGGAGGCTAGAAACATCTTTTGAAAAGAAACAAAAAGAAATGAAAAGAAAAGAAAAGACTCTCACCTAATCACATGAATCCACGATTTGGGGCTTTAAGGAATTCACCAAATAACCATGGGACTCATGATAAAAATAACCAGAGCTGGCATGATGAGACTCTCTCTCCACTCAAGAAGGGATTTCTTCCGCTAACGGGTAGCTACAGAAAGAGCTACTGAGGTGGGATTTTCACTTTAGCAGGGGAAAGAATAAGAAGGGAGCAGATATTAAGAGAGAGGCAACAATCCCACTATAAGGCACATGGAGTCGCTCTAGAATTTCCTGCTTCTAGTTGAACTGCCTCTCTCATTGTATTTCAGTATCTCTGCTTCTGGTCCTCGCTGGAACTTTGAGCTTCACAAAAATGAAAGAATAAAGGGAGGGAGGAAGGAAGGACAGACATTTTTCAATGTTCTGAACAGTTTCAATTGAGGGCCACTGGTTTTGGATACAGGTTTGGATCAGTCCTTATTTTATTATCCTAACTTGTTTGCTCAACTTTAATGTTGCAAGCACATTGTTCTGTTAACAACGTGACAATAGTATTTTCATTCGTCTGCTCATCTTTAATATACAGGAGCACAATGTTAATTGTAACCGAGCTCTATTTATAGTACCTTTACGTATCCTCATCCTAGTACCCGGTTAAAGACCTAGACCAAATTGGATTTTTTTTGTAATTTCCTGTGAAAAGGATTTGTTTTTAAGTATTGTTTTCTCCATATTTCCATCCCCCTTGTGCTTATCCCCTGAGAGTGTCAGGCTGTGAAAATGCAGAGGCAGACTGCCTAGCTACTGCAGCTCCCACGTGAACTCATATGCCCTGAAGGAACTTGCCTCCTTTCCCGAACTTGCCTCCTTTCCCCTCCACTCACAGAGAGGAAGTCAGCACTATTTCTTGGCTTCCCTGAGGAAACGGAGACCTCTTTGCTTAATGCAATCAAAACAGCAATTATAATCCCTTCATGTGTGTGCCATCCAGGATGCTTATTCTTTTAAGCTCTCCTCTGACAACAAACCGAAAAAATACCGAAAAGGGTCGGGAGGAACACAAAAACCAGAACATTGTGGCACTGCTGCTATAGCTGAGAAAAGACCTTCTTTCTATGCCTCCTACATACAACAGCCTCCAGCTGTCCAGAAAGAGAGGCAAAACCAAACCTTTGTTTGGCTGAAACACCTCATATTTGGGCTGTATGAAGGGGGGGCGGCACAGGAGGAATTTTACTTACATTCTTTTGACTATTTTTGAGTTCGGGTAGATTGAACAATTGTATTTTTTAGTTTTATGAAAATTTTAGACATCTTTTGTGCAGGTGGAGAAACACAAACACCGCGTCCTTTCAAATGTTTAAATAGGAGACTTAATCCTACAAAGTTAACAGCTTATTCAACTTACATTGACGTCATTGGCCTTTTAAATAATACAGTATCATTGATGACTAACATGAATATCTGTAGAATATACTATTTGAAAAACAGTGCATGAGAAAATAACTGAAGAATATCTCATAATCCAAATGCGTAATGGGGCAGAGTTAAGGTTAAATCTTATTCCTTGGCTTTTGAGTGCTTAACCATAAATCCTTAATGTTGCTTTTATTTAAGTAACATATGTTAAGTAGTAAAACATATTCCTATGTATAGTAAGACAAAATACTCAATATACAGAAGTGGGCCATGCTATGGCTTCTGAAGTGATCATTGTTTTGAATCCCTTGACCTTGCCACACTGCAGTAAAATATTGTCCCCCATTTAATTGACAGAGACATAGACACTGTCTAGCTGTAAACAAAGCAGTGCTGTCTTCTATCACAACAGCAGCAAGAGCACCCATTTGTTTATAGTCAGGGATTTGGGTTTAACACACACATACACACACACACCATTGCAGCGACGATCTATTAGTAAAAACAAACAAAATAAAACTCTTCCTGGAATCCCAAAATTAACATGTAAAATAACAGGACAAGGGCAGCTGTTAAGGTGGTTTAACATTAAAACTTAACCTTGGTAGTGTCTCTTTAAAGTAAGGTTTTTTACAAAATGTGAAAACAAGGCTGTGTGTTATGGATGTGCATGGAAGCAAGGATGACAGGGAGTCATTTGGCCAATATCACTCAAAGCCCTGTGCTCCATCTCCTCCAGGTCAGTGAACAAGAGTTGCTGTTACGTTAGGGTTTAATGTCAGAACTAGCGCTCCATTTTTTCTGATTCTCCAGAATGTATCTTTGTTTAAACACATAAACCTCTGCCTGGTCCACATTACAAGGCAGTTCCTTTATGTTGAGTGTGGACAACTAAACACAGAAACTTGTAACAAGGATGAGATTTGTGTGTCCCCAGTACCTCATAGGTGTTCAGAGAGCAAGCAAAAGAACCAGCTTAGTTCACTTACCAAAGTGAGGAATTTTCTTTTTTAAGAAAAGAAAATGTAAATTTTATCAAAACACAGGATATCCCCTCCTGCCCCCAAAGAAGTGGGTTGTCTGAGACAGGGTTATAACAGTAAGTGCTTCAGACAGACCTGTAAAGCTATCTGGAATCAAGTGAAAATTATCTGGTTAGAACCTCAGGTGTGATGGGACCAAGCCAGAAAGTTCAGATCCAGACTCAAAACTCTTCAAAGTTTAGGGTGCTTCAAATTTGTGTGGCGTAAACCCATCTCTCTCTCCCTCTCCCTGCTACATTTATAAGGTTCCCTAGCCACCAGTATAAGAATATCACTTGCTATACTTAAAAGTCTCATAAAGATGCCTGTAGAAAACTGGATAGTGGAGATCTCTTACAGGTTCACTATAGGTACTGCTTATGTATTTTAAAATCTCCTTTTTCATAGGTTGGTCATTCACAGTATTTACAATCCTAAGCATTCAAAACAAAACAATCAAAAAACCTTAAGTCTAGCCCCCAAAATCCATAAAATTGGCTTAAAAATCATGAGATTAAAAAAAAAATACATTCGGGGTTATTTTTATTTTACCTCTAGAGTTTGAGGGAAACATTTTCAAACTTTCCTCTGCAACCATGAGGTACTGAAAATTTCATTTAAAAAACAAAACAAAGCAAGAAACAAAAAAGCGAGCTGAGACTCTCAGGTAATCACAACACTTTAGGAAGAGGGACTAAGAAAAAACACCAAATATTACAAGTCACGTGATAAAAACCATGAGAGTTAGCAATACTGCATTCAGCAATAAACATTTGTACTAAGCCCAAAAACTTAATACAAGAACTCTACCTAAGCACCCAATGAAACTTTTCTTTATTTGTCTGTTCAAAATTTTATTAAAAACAAGTTAGTTTGATTACATATTTTAGTGTAAAACAGAATGTATGTCTGTACCTGTGTCTCGAAGTCTGACACATTGGGCCTTGGTTATGCAGCCTACATTCTGTGGATGCCAACTCTGGTGATTTTATTGCAAGTCTCACGATATTTGATGTTTTCATTAAAGTCCCAGCTCGTGGAGTCAGGTGATTACATGAGAATCTCAGCTTTCATTTAGGAGGGAAAAAAAAGTACGTTTCCAGCTTCCCTGTTTGCAGAGAAAAGCTTTAACACATGAATCAAAGCTTAGAAATCAGAAGACAAATAAAGCCAAAAATTATTTTTAATATCTCATGATTTCTAAGCCAAGCCCATGATTTTTGAAAGCTCATGGTTGGGAATACTGATGCAGCCAGTCTGCTGGTTACCAACATGTTAAATACGCTGACTCCCATAACACATTGCACTATCCTAATCTAGTTTAGCTTTTTCATACAGGGATCTTCACCACAGCATCTCAGTAATGACCAGGCCAATAATCAGATCTGCAAGCCAGTGTCCATTGTGCAATTTGTAAAGGATTCTGCTCTTTGCCTCTCCCAAGGTCTAGGAAGCTCTGTTGTTGAGTTTAAAATGCTGTCGTTACAGTGGGAATGCTTTAGCCTGTCAGGCTCCTGGTGCCTTAAGTTGCAAATGCACTGAGGTTTTGGAGGCAGCTGAGTAAGCTCCCATGAACAAAGCTTTGTGGGAGCAAGCAAGCCCTTGGGTGTCTATTCAGCTGTGGATGGCAGGGAAAACGACCCACTAACCAGAGATTCTTGCAATCCTCAGACCCAAATGAGCAGATCAAGGAGACAGCTCTCCTTAACTTTGAATCTTGGCTCTTTGGTCAGTTTATGCCAGCCCCTCCTCCTGTTCCACACCTGGATTATGTTAATCTTAACAGTAACCAGGATCATTTCAGTTCCATTTCACCTAACATGAAGGAGAAGCACCCAGGACCAGGACTCTTTGTATTTCCCTACGTCCATCTTGGCTTTGTTTTTAGCCCTCCAGGACTGAATCACCTCCAGACAGACCTGGCGCATTTGTGGTGCACACCAATGAACACCTTCCTCCACAAGCAAATGTTTTGTTGCAGCTGATTTTAAGATTCCCCCTCCCTCTCCCCCTTTCTTTCTTCTCTCCCCCAGCCTTCATGCACAAAGCTGAAATTGTAAAATACTGTTGTTCACTGAAGGCAGACTTTGTAGTAAAACCTTAGGAGCTGACCAGGGCAATGGTAGGGGACAAGAAAGGAGCCTGAGGGAGAAGACATGAAATCATGAAAAGTTTTTGTTATTAATAAATTCGAGATGCTTTCAGATCACTTAGCCTGATTCCTGTTGTTCCTGGCGAGCAGGACATAAAAAATAACACTGAGTCACAAATGCTACTTGTGAGAAGTGTTTCCTTTGTGGGCTCTGGGATGTTGATGATGATGATAATGATGATGATGATTATGTGGAGGGAGGGAGGGAAATAGAAGGGGTGGTAGGGAATGAGGAAAGAGTCAATCTTTCAAGTCACCACACTTTTAATTCAAAGCATATCAGGCTCAATGTGGTTATAATGTGAGGTCTGATAATGATAATCCAGCACCACCTGAATAAATAGTTTG
The DNA here is from genome assembly GCF_003597395.2 of Chelonoidis abingdonii. Classification (NCBI taxonomy): domain Eukaryota; kingdom Metazoa; phylum Chordata; order Testudines; family Testudinidae; genus Chelonoidis; species Chelonoidis abingdonii. The sequence continues at coordinate 230,447,383 of NC_133769.1, forward strand.
CAGGGTAGCTCATACCACAGTTTGCTGGAAGTGAAAGGATATCACTCTGTTCTCTCCCCCTGTGAAAGAGCTAATCACGTGAAAAAAATGTCTGACTCTTACTAGAAATACTGGCTCAGCAAGGACAGTGATTGGAAGTTCCCAACAAATAATAAACAAGATGCCATACACAGGAACCTCTGATTGAAGGTATGCGGGAGAGGGGATGAAGGGGGATGAGGTGGGTATAGAAAATAGTTCTTGGCTTCCCTTTCCCCTGTTCTCAAAACAGCACACTCATGATGGGAAGGCTGCCAGCGGTCTGTTCTCCCTCAGAGATTGGTGGGCCCTTCGATGCACTAGCTTTCATGTGCTGCCCTATAATAAAGATACCCACTCACCTGCATGACTCTTCCCTTCCCCCTTGCATGATCATCTCTCTATAGTGTTCATTCCCATTCTCCATGCTCCCACTCGTCCTGCCCAAGAGGCACTCTCTCTGAGAGCCACCCAGCCCCGACTCTCCACCTGCTTTGTGTACTCAAGCTCCATCCATGAGGACAACTTCACACTAGACACACCCCTCCCCATCAGATCCAGTGTTGGCCCGTTTCACCCAATCCTCTACTAGAAGAGAGAAACAAAAATTATTTATGATCAACAAAGGGCCAGATTCTGACATCCACGCCAGTCTGGCAGCCTTCATAAAAGGGAATTCCAAGGTGGTGTAGGTGCTTTACCATCCTTCCACCTCCTGGCAAAGAGAAGGTGGCAAGAGAAGCTCTATAATCCAATTATTCCAGGCCCATGGAGCTGTGGTCAACATAGCTCAGATGCAATTCAGAATCTGGGCCTAAGTGATTTGACCAAGGTCAGACAAAAAGTTTGTGGCAGAAACCAGAAACTGAACAGAGAATTACGGAGGGCTTAATCACAACTAACCATCTCTCTCCTTCTCTTCTTCATACTTCCAGACCTCCTTCGTCGATACACTCGATCTTAAATCATCTTCCCTGTCCCAGTCTCTTATAACCATTCTTTCCTCCTTCATCTCTGTCATGACATCGCATCCCAAAGGCCTTTAAAAATCTCTTCTTCCACTTAAGGAAATCTGAACAAAACAGACAACCAATTCAGAAGGTCCAACACAATGTAAACAAGACGCACACTAACTAACTTCACCTCTCAGCCACTGTGCTTTTTCTACTGTATCCTTTCCCAGCTATCTCATCTGTCAGCCTACATTGTGAGCTCCTTGAGGCAGGGACCTGGTCTTTGTACTTGTCGAAATGTGCCTCAAGCACATTATAGCACTATATAAATAACATCATCCAATAATCTGGCAAAATTATAATATATAAGTGTTTAGGTCTTTTGTTGGAAGAACAGGAAAGAACAACTGGCCAAAAAGGAAGAAAACAACTTAACATATTAATAGTTTCTATTGGAGCATTTTAGCTGAGTTTAATGATTGAAGAATTAGCAGTTAAAGTGGAACGGTCGCAGCTGCACTGTGTCATAACAGGGTGGCAGATGCAGACATCTATGTCTATATTCCAGTTTGTAATAGGAGACGTTATCGGAGGAGGCTCTGCACCATTTTATCATTCATGATTAGGTGTCTGACATGTGTTAACAAGAATGGGAGCAGCCACTTTGTAAATTGAGACTACTGTATCCAGGAGATCTTCCGTCCTAACTCACTAACACTGGACACACTGTAAGCTACCCCATTATGGAACCCAGCATTTTTACAGAAATGGTGGAAATTGATCACCTTCCTTTCTAATGACTATAAGGAGTGTTGAAAACAAATGAAGACAATACAAAATGCAGATGTGGTCCTGATTAAATTTGAAGACTATGTGGATGAAGAAAACTAACCTGAGTGATCTTCCCTTTATTTAAAAATATACTTTCTCGTTTTCTCAATACAAGAAAGGAGCCAGCTCAGAAAGCCAAGTAGCTCTGCCTTGGCCAAAAACAAAGAAGAGGCAAACGAAAGTACAATAATTCCTTGGGGCTGTTTCCAATCCCTGCTACATGTATTGGTAGTTTTTCACATTTGAACTAAAAAGTTGTTAGAAATGGGCCAAGATTTGAGGAGTTTATAGTAAATTTCATAGTAGTGCTATGATGTATGTGTGAATTTTTCTGAGCAGAAGGGTTGGGCAGGGAAATGACGTACAAAGGTTATGAAACTGCAGACAGAAGAAAAATAGTGCCTTGTATTGCAAATGGGAAAACAGAGAAAGAGGGAGAGGCTGGGAAGATACTGAATGTTTTTTCAGGGCAGAGTGAGAATGTAGGATGGACACCCCCCCCCCCCCCGAGACGAATCATTAAAATTAAATAAGAAGGGGGAAGGAGCAAAGAGATTTAAAAGAATGATTTTCATAGCACTCCATATAGTCCGGGGATACAGAAACACAAGTCATAGTGTAATATTCCCTCTTAGGGAATAAGTCATGTCTGGTGGTTTCACAGATCCATAGGTTTTAATGCCAGAAGGGACCATTAAATCATCTAGTCTGACCACCTGCATAATACAAGCCAGAGATACCCTGCATTGGTCCCAAAGTGGCAAGGGTGTAGCTGAGGGCAGAATCTGCCCCCTACTACTTATTGTTCATGACACATCTGATCTTTCATTACTGTTTAAGCAGCTAGACTACTCTGCACACTAACATTTTTCCCACTAATCCGTGACAAACCATGAAATCTGATATTTGTAGCACCAGACCAAGAGCCATGAAATTGTCAGCTTTGCCCATGATTTATAGTAGACCTTGACAATCATCTCCACACCACAAAAAGTTTCCCTAATAGACTAGACCACAGTGGCAAGTAAATAACTCATGTGCAGAGTTCACTGTTATTTGTCTGGCTCTGTATGTCTGGATAAGGTTTTCCCCCACAGGGATTTAATTTTATTTTAGCTATTTGGGGAGGGGACCTTTTCTACCTGAGTGCCAGAAATCCTGGAAAGCCTGTTGAAATTCTTTCCTGACAACTGTGCCAAAAATAAGAGGAACGCCCTGCTCTTGTTCTTAATCTGGCTCTGACTGAAATCAACAGAATTATTCATGTGTTTAAAGTTAGGCATCTGCTTATGCATCTTGCTGAATGGGGGCTCATGCTCTTACTTTTATGGGATATTCTTTGGGCATAAACCCTACAGCTGGTGATGTCATCACATCAATCATGCATTTTGGTTTTCCATTATCTGTCGGTCAACTCAGTCTCTTGAGACACTTGTTCACCTTATACAGAGAAACCTGCCTGACCTAACTTTTGTTTTGGTCATAGTGGAAAACTGGAAGCATGTTCCTGTGCAGATTTCTCTCTCTAAACTTGGCTCAATTTAAACCAAATATGAGTTAGCCACAGGAGGGCACATAGTCCTTCTGACTTTTACTCAATCACTGAGATTTGGGAGGGTGGGGATAGGAGGAGAGGATCTGTTGATGATTTTGGATGGTACTCAATAAAGGATCCCACCATCTATGCGCAAATTGTCAAATGCTTCTTGCTGCCCATTTCGGCCTTGGCTGATGGCTGTTTCTTTTTTATTTCTTTTAAATCGTGGGACGTCTCTTACGATTTACGCGTTCTCACATCACTCTGACAAGCTTGCTGCAATGCCACTGAGTGTTAAGTTGAGAACAGCCACTCAAGCTAGCTGTAAAATCTAAACAAAAACAAGAGTAAAATGGTGAAAGGAAGAAAATTAAAAAAAAAAATACAGTTAGTGACATTTCCCAACTTTATATGTCATCTTCTTTAGGAAGGCCTGTGCAATGAAAATAATCAAACCAACAGAACTGGAGAAACAAGATGAAGGATTTCCTAGATAAGATAATAGAATGTTGAGAAAGCGATTCTACTCCTAGGGGTACAAGACAGCAATGAGCTGAGAGGAGCAGGGCAGAGAGCAGCAATAACATTGTCCTGGATTAATACTTAACAGGAGGCCAGAGTCTGTCAGTGAGTGTGAGCAAACTGCTGCTTGCAATTCCACACAAACAGCAGTAGGGGTCAACAGAGTGATGACTCTTGCGGCATCACCTGAACTTTGTGTATACCGCAAATATTTCAATTCCATAGGTTCTGAAGTGAGCAAGAACTGATAGGAAACAGAGCCAGCCTCAGTACATTTTTGACAGCAGTAGCATTCAGTTTTTACCATGTCAGACTTACAAAATAGAGAGGAATAGGAAGGTAGAAATGAAGCAAAATGTTGGTCATTTCTCTGAGGGCCCATACAAAGATCTGTTCTGCAGTGCTCATATTTGGTCTGGTGCTCTGCTTCAACATGCATGATGACCTACATTGCAACCCCAAATTAATTCCACTATTTTTTTTCTCATTGCTTTGTGGATCACCTCATGCTTAGATATCTGTGATATATCCAGAAAACAAGAATATATTGGACCATCCCAGGAGAAAGATCTGTCTACACCCAAACCGTCTACGGCACTTGATCTCTCTGCTTTTAGGAACGTACGCTTTCCTATTCAACTACCAGTGGCACAGAATCCTCTTCACAAAAATAATGCCTGCGTAAAAGAGATGTACAAGTGCACCACGTAATTCATTTTATCCATAACAATATGAGTGAATATTAAAATCACCTTCTCACAATCCTATTTCCATAGGATTGTGTGGCGAATACTTGTGTTTTTTAAAGCATGTATGATGTTACATTATAGGGCTAGACTGTGTAAAAGGCACAAAGCACTTTGCAGTGTGTGGTGCAGAGCCCCACTGCCCCTGGGGAGGTACTGGATGAGTTTGTGTTTCAGGAGGTACAATCTCTCTGGGAGACTGCTCGCTGCGCATGAGCACGGTATGCTGAATTGTTCACTAGGATGGCACAAATTGTTCCCTTCAGTGTGCAGGGTGGTGTGGAGAAAGGCAGAGTCCTGGCCCTACCTCCTCTGCTCCCCTTTCAGGGCAACTGGGAAAAGGGGAAGCTATCCTTGCTCATACAGGAGTGCAAGTTAATCTGCCTTTGTGTGGGACACACAAGACTGGGGAAAAGTTTCCTTGCACAGGAAAGCCCTGGAGGGATGGGGTCACTACCCTATAGTGGCTGCAGGAAGCCGGTTTGTTCATAGTTGAAATTTTCAGTCTCAAGTAAATTAGCAGTATAAAAGGGAATCAGTCTTGTCGATTGTTATAGGCATCCATTGGGAAGAAAAGTTTTCATCTTTTCTATTGAAAAAGAAAATGAAACTTAATTGAAGAATAAAAGGTTTGCTGCAGACCAGCACTAGCTGACAGTGTAGCCTGTTTTTTAACAACCGCCACCAAGGGCCAAGCATACAAGCCAAATTATAAGATTTAATTTAGGAACCAGCTAACGGCACAGGCTGACAGTGCTAGAAATCTCAGCAATTTAACAAGAGCACAGAAGCAGGAAATTCAGGGATCAGACACAACTGTAAGCTGGTGATCAGCAATACAAATATTTAGACCAAAATGCAGGCCCCTAGTTAGCCACAGCCTGGTATTTATCCCCCCCCCTTTTTTTTTAAAGACGAAAATAGCAAATGATTCACGAGTCTCATTGAAATAAATCACACACTTGCTTACAGAGTTCACAGCTGTCTTTACTGAAATGTATATTTGCTGCATGCCATTGCCAGGTTTACTCAAAAATGTCTACACTGGCGCATATTTTTGTCAATATTACGGTAATGCACTGTATCCACTTATGCAGCATATTTGTTTCAAAATTACTATTAATCAGCTCCTGCAGACCCTTTTTCCTCCACAGATTCCCAGGAGCTTTACACAGTTGGGCCAAGTATCACCATCCCCATTTTACAGACAGGAAAAAAGTGTAAGGCCAACATTTTCAGAAGTGCTCATTCATTAGGGTGCCTCAAGTTTGAGCCCCTGCTCTGAGAAACCATGAGCTGGATTTTCAGAAAGGCTCAGGACCTCTGAAAAAGGAAGCCTTAGCATAGTGCTGATTAGCCACCCTGAACAGAAATTACCTTGAGAATCACCTTCACCAGGCAGATAGGAGATGAGACTGATTTTCACTAAGGGGCTGAAGTAAAGTCCACTGAAATCAATAAGAATTTTTGGATTTTAAACAGGTTTTAGATCAGGCACTAAATGTAGGTCTCCCTCCTTCCTTTATCTGCAATCAGACCTGGTTAGTAAGTTCAGCTCATTCAGAAAACCAAGCAGCAGTTTAGACAAGCCCCACTCTCCGACTCCCAACTGCTTTCACCTCAAGACTACAGAAGGAAAATCTAGCCCAGAATATGTTATAATCCTAAAATCTCCCTGCAGATGGCACAATGGGGCATCATTAAACTGCCTGTTATAAATCTGAAGTTCACTATATTACTCATTCCAAGTTTCAGAGAATTATTAACGGAGCCGCTAAGATTACACATGCAATTTTGCACACAACTTTCTGTATACACTTCACTACATGTTTGCATTTTTGTTTCCATGCAAATACTTACAAATAAATTCAAACTGAAAGTGCAGGCACAGATTGCTGGTTTGGCATGTGCAACGGCTTTCATGTGGATATACATGTGTGCAAAAACATGCTTGTCCCAAACTGTGGGTGCAACATTGGAGACCATTCTTGGTCCAAAGAATCTACTACAAGTTTATGAAACAAAAGTGCATGTGTGTTCAGAGATAAATATATGTTCCTGTTTTTACATATTATATCATAGTCAATTCTGCGTACTACTTTAATTGTGTTTCTTTCACATGTTACCATCTAGAAGCTTGTTTCTCAACAGAGTGGAATCTGGAAGGTATTTAAAAGCAGCTCTCAACTGCGAGGAATTTAAAATGTGTGTGAGGTCAAACAATGTGACAGTAACCATGATGGATGTTGTGTACCTGCCTGCATGTAGCACTGATTTAGGAAACAATGGGGTAAAAAACCCCAACATTCAAATGATTATAACAAGCTAACACTGCAACATTATTTATGCTACAATGAACTAAATAACCTCCTTTCTCTTCTATCTTTATTCAAATCCTTTCAGATTTCCTCCAGGGAGACAAATCTGGTTTTAATCAAACTAAACTGCAAGTCCAATGATCCAAACAATATATGGGAGTAAAGGAGGATAGATCAAGCTGGATATATTTTTGATAGATGCCCCTTCCTGCATTGTGTCGTGACCATAACGGTTTATGTGGGAAGCAGCAGAATATATAGAGAATCCTCCCTGAGCAATATAAATTAGTACATCTGCAACCCAATGGATGTCTTCAGAGGAGACCCACTCTACTTAAGAAATGGCAAATGCTTGCAGGCTATAAGCAGTCCCAAGCGATGCACCATAAAAGAAACAAAGCTGGCTATATTTAGGTAGTCAATGCCATCTGTCAAACCAAGTAATAAAAGCATTTTTCACATGGCATCTTGCCATATGGCTGGTGCTAAACTCTAACGCTCCTCTAGTATAGTAGGTCTTCCCCGAATGATGCCATGGGTTGCTCCTTTAGTAATAGCTCCCTGCCTCCCCCAAAGTGTGTCCTAGCAGAAGAGGATGTCAATGCACTTACAGCACAGACCTCTGAAGAGCACACTTCTTGATCTGATAGACATAGGAATCTATTAGGCCAGCATCATTTAGTGGTCTTGGCAATGATGTATGCCTCGTTCCAGTCAATGGGAAGGGAAGCGGTTGGGGAGAAAAGAAATGTAATACTCAGGCAGCTAGCAGCCAAGGACAGAAAAAATAAAAACCAGAAAAAAGCCTAACTGCCTTACGATAAAAGCAGAAAGTCTGATCCAGTTTAAAATAGCCGAGCAGGGACTCTTGCCAGCAAAACTAAAATGTAAAATAAATGGACTGACTAACAATATCAGCCTACAACTTGATACCGTACCTTCTTCCAGTGACTGAGTGCTATTTACTGAACTTGAACCAGCCTAGTAAAGGCCTGGTCCAGTATTATTGCTTATTCTTCCACCCCGCCCTTGTAGCAGGAATTAAAGGACAGACAACATTAGAGACTAAAACGCTTGCACAAGAGGCCCTCACTTATACCTCAGATAAGCTGGAAGAATGTTAATGGAGCCTGCTCAACCCGCTGGCCAAGTAAAGATTGTATGAGTGCATTAAGAAACCCCACCCTACACCTCTAAACAGTGCAGCTACACCGCCTTCCCGCTGGGATATCTTACTCACAACTTTCTAAGATAGTCCTGGCATGACTTACTGCTGAGACTAATTACTTCAAAATATCGTCTTACTGAGGAGCAGATTGGGGCCAGATTCACGAGTACGTTCTGGCAACACCAAGCAGCCATAAACCCGTCTGGTGAACACTGAGCATGGCTAGGCCACCCCTACACCTGGCTGATCCCCCATCTGATTGGCAGAACAGCTCCTTGGGTTTGTGGGCAGCAAGCACAAGCCAGAGCAGTCCTGAGGCTGCTGTAACTCAGGAAGCGAACCAGTGCTAGGATAGCTCTAAGACTGGAGAAAAAACAGTGATTTAAAGCTATTTTTACCCCACAATCTCCTACTTTCTTCCACTGAGCACAGCTTGGCCAGAATGGAGGATGTAGACTTCTAATGCTCCTGATTTTTTGAGAAGCCAGGGATGTTCTTTGTTATCTGTTTGTGTTATATAAGACAGGAGAGTAAATGGGGAAGTCTTGTAAATTTAACAACATTATAGATCCCTCAAAGGCTAGATGTTTAAAGAATGCATTTTAGGAGTATAGAGATGTGTAGTTCAGCACACAACTGCACATGTAAGTAAGCAGAAACATTTCAAGTGCCCAGTGAAACTGAAAACAAGCTATTTGTGTGTCAAATCAGATGCTGAACAGGACTCAGCTATTGTAGATGCTCAATTATGCACACAACACACAGTTTTGGGGGGTGGAGATGGGGTGGGCTGTTTTTAATTCCAAAAAAGGTTTTAATGCTTGCCTTTGCACATGGATCACCATCCCCTGGCTTATCATCACATTACTCTTCCTATTTCTGCTCTCATTTTCACTGTTCTAAAAGTTCATTTTCCCAATTTCCCCATCATTCTAGCATCTAATGGTCTTTGCAACCAAAAAAGAAAATAAATACAAAGACCTATTTTTGCTGATGGTGAGACAGATGCTAACTGCCTGAAAATAAGAACTGCTTGCCAAATCAGCTTTTAGCCTCCCCAAAAATAATAGTTTGTCAATTCTGTATCTCTGAAATACTGGTTTCCCTGAAAACCTTACAATCTTTGTCTGCATCTCCTTTTGGCAGGATTAAAATTACTTCATCATGCATTTTACTACAAGAGATGGAAAACGTGAGTTCAGAAGGATTTGCACAGCTGCATTTGGCAGTTTGGTTTACATTGGACTATAATACGTATCATTTGGATTTGGGCTTCTCTCAAACGATAGTTACTTATGATCCATGTATATATCGGGGCCAAAAACAGATGAGATGGGCCAAGAGAATACTGGCAAGACCCTATGCAAAAATGCAGTAGGCCAGTACGCAGTGGATTTCCAAGCATCTGCAGAATTGAAATATCTGGGTAATGACTGACACACATGCAGATCCACTTCCTATTTCTCCAAGAATGCTAAAAGGGACCAGGCCCTCCGGTGTGGAAAAGCTCCACAGCAGTGTGAGTTTTCTCAATCATCCTGGTTAGCACCGCAGGCTGAGAGCCCCAAGAATTCCTTCTGGCTTTGCTTGGTAGGCTCCCTAGAAACCATCTCCTGAATGGGTCTAACCAGCAACTCCACAAGCAAAGTTGATGTATTACTCAACCGCATGCAAAGCATGGCATGGTATCATTCCAACTCCAAATTAGAATGTCCCCTGTGACTCGTGCATATGGGCAGAAAGACTCAGAGTTCCTGACCAAATGAATGTCAATAGCTGTAGCATACAGGCTGAGACAGGTTCTTCTTGGCCAAGGATTGCTCCTGAAAATACATCACTTTTCAAGGAAAATTAGTCAGATCTGACTAATTTAGAGGCCGGAATTTGACCTAGGGTGTTTGTATTAGATCTGTGTTTATTTCTATAATGTTTCATACTGTTTTTTCCCCATTTACATTTACTGCAGTTCTCTATTTAATGTGTCTTGTCACAGTGTGTCTAAGCTGGTCTCTAACAAGGTAAAGCTTTAATAAAAAAAAAGATAAAAAATCTTTTCCCTACCCTAGAAACACCAAACCAATATTGAAATCAAATCTATCTCATGGTAATGGGATTTTCTGGAAAGTGAAACTAAAGCTTTGCCATTACAATGCTTTTTAAAAGAAACTCAGTGATTGACATGAACAAATACCTGATCTGTAAGCCCTTTGGAATGGGGACCATCTTTTTGTTCTGTGTCTGTACCACACCCAGTGCAATGGGGCCCTGCTCCATGACTGGGTGCTCGTAGGCACTATGATAATAAAAAGAATAAACAACAACAGTTACCTAGTTAGGCACCTGTGTTGACTGGACAATTGTGAACATAAATAAGTGGCCATGCCCGCACAAGCCAACCCACTTCATTCTTTGGTTGTGTCTGGGTGCCTCATCATTTCTCAGTTTTCATTGCAGAACCTAATTGGCTTTACTCACATAAGGGCCATCTGGTGAATACATAAAAAGGCAAGTGAACGTTATACATACAACTGCCAATTCCCTCTTCCTTCTCCCTCTTCATTCTTTTCTTCTCCCATAGCCACAAGCAAAACATTTGCTACCAAACACAGGGGTTTTCAATTTTTCATGTGAACTTCAAGTTCATCAAAGGTGACCGACTGGCAGCTCTGAGGACTGAAGCTTTCCCAGGACTAGCCACAGGACAAGTATAACACAGGTAACTTTGGTGCAGGCAACCCCACACTGCTTCACTGGCATTCTGACACCCTGATCTATGGGGACTGCCTCCAGGGACATCCTGCACCCATTCTGTCCCTGGCCTCTCTCTGCTGACCTAGTTCGTTCCAGTTGAGCTGGTGGGTTTTGTAACACAGAAGTTGGCCTTCTTGAAACCATCAGAAGCCAAGCTGACAGCCTGTTAAAGCAACATCATTCAATTTCCCCCCAACTTACAAATGCCACTTACTAACAGGCTCTCTTCCTTGGAGCAAAATCCAAAATAGCACATTGACGGAGCCACAAATTAGCTTTAACACTAAATCTTGATGAGAGAGATCTGCTCAATTTCTCTGGAGCTCTTACTCTGTCTAAGCAGGGCCGGCTCCAGGCACCAGCACAGGAAGCAGGTGCTTGGGGTGGCCAAGGGGAAGGGGTGTCAGGTCGGGCTCTTCGGCAGCAATTCAGCAGCAGGTCCCTCAGCCCCTCTTGGAGAGAAGGCCCTACCGCCGAATTGCTGCCCATCATGGCATCTCCCCCACCCCACCACTTGGGGCGGCAAAAACCCTGGAGTCGGTCCTGTGTGTAAGTCTGTACAGTTGACCACTAAATCTATGGAAACAGTCTGACAGGTAAGGGTGAACTGTCACTTCAGCCTGTCTGGATTTGATGCGAAGAGACAGTAGCCTGTCCCCCTTTTTTTGTTTTAAATCAGGTCTACCACCATTCTCTTGGGGGATCTAAGTCCCCTTTTAAGCCCTACTAATTGTGCCATCTCAACAAGCAGACAGCTCTCTCCCCCTCTCCAGCAATGTGCTCAGGAAGTTCTCCCACTGGCCTTGCACTTTGTGTCATTCCATTCTCTTTTCAATAATGTGCTGGGAGCAGCTTTACTTTTGTTTCCCTGGCTGATCCCTCCATCTGCTCAGCGGCTGCACCGATTCAGCAGTTGTGTTCCTGTCTCCTACTGCTGTGCACCTCAGCCCCCGGCCAATCATTGTCTCTAATAAATCAGCCAGTTCCCCAAAACAAAAGCTCCCAAAGCTGGATAAATCCTTCTGACATCAGCCCGACAGTGAAAAGAGCTGAATTTGGATTTTTTTTCCTCTTTGGGAATTGTTCAGCTTTGCTGACTTCTAATAAAAAAACAACAACACAGAAACAAAAATCTGGCCCCACCTAAATGTAAACTTGGAATGGTCCTTCAAATTCACAAGGAAATTCACCAAATGATTGACCAAATTGCATTACTGGATATCACTTTTGGCTTCCTGAAATAACAAAAAAAGAAATAGCTTTAGCATCATGCAGAAATTAGCCTCCATGTTCAATGGATGTATTCTCTCCTTGTAGGGATAGTACTATAGTGACTGGAATATAATTATTCTCCAAAACAATGTTAAGAGCATTTACCACAAACTTATGATTCACCTTAGCCTACAAACTTAGATCCTTACTGTAACTCATCAGTGGAGTCCTGTAACTATTTTAAACAATAACTAAATGTGTACGGTCATTGGTTATAACCAATTTGATATTACCAGATGGAAGGCACCAGCGCATTCTGTAATCTAAATTATTTTTTTTTAGATTGTTAACGAAATAACAACAACAAAAAGACAACTTAAAGGCTTTGGCTCCTCAAAAGTGCCTCATTCTTATGTCAGTTGAGAAGTAATGAACCATGAAAACAGAGGTGAGAAAGACTTTGCAGAGTAACTCTGATATAACCCCGGGGCAACAGAGGATAGCATCAGGCCCATTACATGAGGAAAAAAGGATGCTCTAGTGCAGTGGTCCCCAACCTTTTTCATCTGGTGGGTGCCAGACAGAGCCGTAATAAATAATTTTTGTGCCCGAGGTAAGGGCCGGCTCCAGACTCTTCAGCAGCAGATCCCTGTGTCCCTGTCAGAGGGAAGGACCCACCACCGAATTGCCACTGAAGAAGCGGCGGTGGTAGAGTGGCCACCGAAGCGCTGCTGATCATGGTAGAGCTGCACCCCTCCACTTTGCGCACCTGAGGCAAGTGCCTCACTCACCTCGCCCTTGTTACAGCACTGGTGCCAGACAACGAGATACGGAGAACAGTGGTGACGGATGAGCTTCAATAGGCATCAATAAGCGTCGTCACTGACGATGACAAGCAGCATCATCCAGAGGCGTGGCTGCTGAAATGCCGCCAATTTTCGGTGGCATTTCGGTGGCATTGCCTCTGGATGACTCTGCTTGTCGGTGGCATTTCAGCGGATGCTTGTCCGCCGGCCAGTACACGAGCATACTTAGATGCCCTGGTGGGCGCCATGGTGCCCACGGGCACCACGTTGGGGACCCCTGCTCTAGTGGATGGGGCACTGAACTAGAAAACTAGGTTCAATTTCCTGCCCTGCTATAAGGTTTCCTGTGTAACCTGGTCAAGTCACTTTACCTACACACTACTTCGGTTGTAAATGGGGATAGTACTTCCCTCCCTTGCCAAAACTCTGAGAGATCAAACGTTCACGAATGATTATGAGGTGTTCAGAGGCTACAATGAGACGCGCCATATGAATAGTTAGTTTAGAAAGCGAGTGTATTGATTATACACCTGAGATACTACAGATAACTTTGCCAATCAGACTTGACCAGAAGCAGGGCATGCTGAGCTATTTTACCCAGCACCATTCTTGCGCAAGAATTAATTATGCCAAATTGTGCCCAACTGTGAGCAGCTTTCAGAGATGGAAAGCCAACACACTCAGGTGAACCACAAACCATTTGAAGATACAGTGTTAAGAAACTGAAGCTGAGCCAAACTACTAAACCTACTGAAGACTTCCCACCATGCTTGCAGGACTCTGGAGTCTTTCCTGCCTCTGTTTATACAAGAAGCCGACACAGTCCCTGCCCCTTCCACCTATACATCCAGATCCGGGTGACCTGCTGTGGCTACCTCTTTTCCTTTCACTGCAGTCACAGAGATCACTTACAACCATTTTCCAGTCATGCCAAGATCCACTCACTCTCCCAGCTGAGGCCCACAAACCTCTACCTACTTACGAAAGAGGAATTGTGGATCTCCAGTTTCTCTTATGGACTTGGGCCTATTTCTCATTCCAAACCACATGTAGTTCTGGATCTTCCCTGTAAATTTTGCCACAGTGTACATTGCATGTCTGATGGGTAAGCCCAGAGATTAATGAAGTTTGGAAGAGACAGGAGATCTGCTTAGCCACATAATCCATCAAAAAATGTAGGAAATTCTAGGCCTGCTTTAGGGTAAGAAGTATAGTCACAGACTTGGATTTTAAAAAAGAAAGGAAGGAGACAGAAAGAGACAAGGTTTATTAAAATCAATCAAATTCAGAATTGGTTTGGTTCAAGTCTGCAAGAGGACTTGGGGGTCTGACTGTTTGTAAGAAAAGCATTTGGCTATTTCTAGCACAAGACCTCATCACAACCTACTGTGGTCACCAAAAGTTTGCTTTGATTTTATTGTTAAGTATTCACCAAAGGTGCACCCTAGGAGGAGTAGGAGGAGTTTTTAGCTGGGAAATTTTGCCAAATGTCTGAGGCTTTGACTAGAAGCTGGGGAGAGGTAACAGTTTCCAAATTACGGGGGTGAAACACGTTACAAAGCCCTCAGGGGCTCACAAACATCCCTTCAACAAATATTCCAGTCACAAAAGTTCTTCCAACCTGGTTATAAGAACTTCCCAAGAATTCCAAATTATTCAGATTTACAGTGCAACAGTTTTAAAAAGCGAAACTTAAAACCCTTCGGGAGTGGAGCACAGTTTGAAAAATCTCCCCAATTTACAAATACTCAACTTTTCTTACCTTCTCCTGACTCTGCCAAATTAACTTTCCCTTTTTTCACAGAGCATCTCCCACCTACATTTAAACACCAAATCACAGGACTTCCACTTCCTGTTATGTTTGACATCATTTTTCCAGAGCTAAATCTGCCATCAGAATCTGATGCTTTGTACAAAAGCCTGGCTTTATGCCATTATGATGACAAGCATCTTTTTTTTAAAAAGACAGTTCACCTTCAGGTTATTAATGCTGCTCAAAAGCTTCAAGAAATAGTACTTTCAGCATTACTTATTCTCTTTATATATTTTCATCCTGCATGAAGATGAGGGAGGACTTTGAGTGTTTTCTCCATGTCCAACAAATATTAATAATGACCTGTTTGCATAAGAAAGCCTTCTGATTTATGTTTTGATCTATCTATAGCAGTGGATCCCAAAGTGGGGTTCGCGAACCCCTGGGGTTTCGCAGAATGTTACAGGTGGTTCACCAGAAAAATTTCACTAATGGTGGTCAGAGGACCCCGGGCACTGGAGGCAGCAGGTGGGACCTGGTTGCAGGGCAGACAGCCAGAGCCCCAGGAAAAGCAGGGCGAGGCATTTTGGCCTGGCAGCCCGAGCCCTGCCCCTATCAGAGGGGGAGCTGGCAGCCCGAACCCCAGCACTCCACGCAGGGCTGGCAGCCCAAGCCCCAGGAAGAGGGGACCAGGCAGTTGAGGCTGGCAGCCCGAGCCCTGCCCCCATCAGCAGAGGAGCCGGCAGTGATTCCGGACTTCCAAGAGCTATTGCAGAGCAAAGCAAGCGCACCCATCACACTGAGGAAATTTAAACTTAAATCCCTGTAAATATTCATTTTTAGGAGGGATTCACAAGATTTCACAATTTAGTGAAAGAGGTTCGCGGGTTGTTAAAGTTTGGGAACCACTGATCTATAGTCATGATAAGGATAACCAGAGATCATGTACTGGTGATAAATATTTTCCTCCACTTTTTTTGACAAACTGAAAAATATGAAGTTCAAAATACATTCAAAGAGAGGAGCAGTCTTCTGATGCTGTAACCTTATGGGCTAAATTTTCAGAGGAGGCTTCTGCATTTTTAATGTACGATCTTCAAGGCCAGGACCAGGTTCTGCTGGTTTTATGTAAAGCACTTAGCACTCCCTGGCAATGTATCAGTAATAATGAATCATAAATTTGCACACAATTTTGCATACAGAATTATTTGCTCCTGAAAATGACAACTTGTAGCATGCAACCAAATTTGCACGCACATCAGATAATGTCTGGCCAATGTGCAATGTGTTCGAGTGTTTCAGCTGTCCTGTGAGAAGGTATAAACGTCTGTGGATTAAAAACTGTGAGGGTATCTTTGGTATTTGGACTGAGGCCCCTTGGAAAAATTGGCACCATACTTCCAAAGTCTTTATTTAAAGTTACAGTTCTCAGCCAAAGTTCAAATAAAGAGAGATTAATATTTTACAGGTGTCACAATATGAGAGCTTTTCAATCTTTCTCCCAAAAAAGCTTTTTTCCCCTATTTCTTTTAAAAGATAGCTTCAGTAGACGGAATTAGTATGGTACATACATCCCTCTCTCAAATCCTCACCTATTTTTCGAGCTAACCACCCTCAGAGTTTATATGTGCTTCCTCCAAATCTCCATTCACTACCATGACTACTTACATCTGGCATGTATGTATACCCCCAATTCCCCACCCAAAAACTCAGCTTGCCACACATGCAGTATCCGCACACAGCTTCCTCAAACACCAAGTTAGCTTTCAGACAACACAAATAGCTGTCCTTTAGAACATTCCTCATTTCCAGTCAAATCTTATTCCCCTTCTTCCTGCTATGAGCCAAATCCTGAGCTGATATCCATTAGGTTTTTGCCCGGGTGTCATTTAATAATTACTGTTATTATTTATTATTAGGGCTCTGTGTCTGTCATGGAGGTCGCAGAAGTCACGGATTCTGTGACTTTCCGGGACCTCCAGGACTTCTGCCGGGGCCGGTGTGACTGATCCGAGGGCCTCAAAAGCAGGTGCTCAGGTGGCCCCCCAAGACAGCCATACCAGCTCTGCTGGAGCAGCCCCAGGACAGCCACACCAGCTGCTGCTCTGGCAGCTCCCGGTAGTGGTCTGCGGCAGCCAAGATCTGCGGCTCCAGGCAGCAGTCCCCAGGTGGCTGGATGGAGCAGCCACAGTCCGCTGGCCCTGGCAGCAGTCCCCAGGTGGGCGGCTGGAGTAGCTGTGGCCCACAGACCCGGGCACCCCTCCTCCCTCCCAGCAGCAGCCTCCGTCAGTCCATCCCCAGCAGTGCCCCCCCGCCAGAAATCCCCCTAGCAGCAGCCTCCCCATGCCCCCAACAAGATTTGATCACAGGTATTTTTATATAAGGCATGGATAGGTCATGGGCCATGAATTTTTGTTTATTGCCTGTGACCTGTCCATGGCTTTTACTAAAAATACCCATGACTAAATCGTCGCCTTATTTATTATTTGTATCATTACAGCACCTCCGAGTCCCCAGTCTTGCACTAGGCACTGTACAGACACCAAACAAAAAGACAGTCCCTACCCCCCAAAGTTATGTTCTATTCATCTTCCAGCTTTATGACAGACTACTACCAGGGCCTAGGCCAATGCAAGGCTGATTCTAGGATTGTTTCTGCTAGAACACACTCCAGGGCAGGGCATTATTTTCAAGTACAGTCCTGGAATAAACAGGTGGCCAGGGTATTTATGAGGAATATTCATGCAAAGGCCTGTTTGTTTGTTTGATACTACATGCCAAATCACTGAAGGGCATTATAAAACATCCATTGCCTTTGAAGTACCTGCCCCCAAGTGTGGAATCCTAAACTGGCTGCCAAAACAATCCAACACAAATCACAAATTAACCTCGCTATCCTCTGATATAGTCAGGGATCAGTGTGCAGAGCTAAGTGCAATACCAGGGGGATAGAGGAGGTATTGCTGAAGGAGAAGAGGGAGCTGGGAAAAATCTTGCATCCTTTAAAATAAACAAACAAACTCACAACCAGACATTGTAATGCTGTCCTTTCTGTGAACTTCTCCTGGCTGTGTTTATCAAGATGGGGACTTCTGCTGCTGAAATCATTCCAGTTACTGTATATTCAAGCAGGTTTTCACTGTTCTAATGCTCGTATGTACGTGGGGGAGAGAAATGATTCCTATATTCTCAGAGCTCAATTTATAAGCAGTTTTGAATAGACTACTGAAGCTTAAAAATGATAGTTGATAAGTCGATGGGGGGGGGGGGATGCAGGACCCAGTGATGCAACTCTAATGAGGCGCCACCTGCCAGGTTTTCAATACTCTGAGACACTCAGTCTGTCTGTGGGATACTCTCCAGTTGCTCCAGTGTCTCTATACCCTTCCCATGCCTCATCTTTCCCATGTTTCCACACACATTTTGATGCCCGGACTTTGCTCTGCTTCCCACTGACTCCTTTCCCACCCTTCCCAGTACACTCCTTTATGCTCCACTGAGGCCCTGTCTCTTCATATCCTTAACAAGGCTCTAGTTTGTCCCTCATGCTGGAGTCACAGCTGTTGTCTATTGTCATCCTCTCTCTAGGTCACCCACGGCTCATCAGGGTAATCTGCTGGCAGGCCGTGAGACAGTTTGTTTACATTGACCATCCACAGGCATGGCTGCCCACAGCTCCCAGTGGCCGCAGTTCTTCATTCCTGGCCAGTGGGAGCTGCGGGAAGCGGCGCGGGCTGCAGGGACAATGTAAACAAACTGTCTCGCGGCCTGCCAGCAGATTACCCTGAAGGGCCTCATGCAGCCCATAGGCCGGAGGTTGCCCACTGCTCTAGGTGATGCATTTTTCTTTCACTTTTATCAAGTGCTTGCATGCTGTAACTTTCCACACTGTAGATGCTAAAGTGAACCGCTGTTTAGAGCTGTGGGCCTGGAGCATACATACAGAGTGCAAGACAACTCTGTGGACAGTGGCTTGAACTGTTCTGAATACAGATCCACCTCTTCAAATCTCTGAAATCTTTGTACCTTTTAAAAAGGTTGCCCTCTCCCTCGGGAAAAGGTAAAGGATCAGTGTAAACTTTAATATACTGTTCAGCTGACCTAGGTTATGCAATGAAAACAACAGAAACACAAGATTCAGGGAAGAAAAGAAAAAAACTGAATTCCACTGTGGCCTGTTGCTTCTTCTGCCCTTAAGTGGGCTCAAGAAAATTTTCTGCAGAAATAAGCTGGAGGTTGCAGAGCCTACTACTGTCATCAGAAAAGTCCAGTCACTGCACCAATGCCTCTTAACACATATCGGCTGCCAGGCTAAAAAAAATAAATTAAAAAAAAAACCCCACATATAGACCCACAAAAGCCTATTTTTAAAAGTTTTGTTTTCTAGGGAGAGGCAAGCAGGAAAATGGATGTTAAAATAACAAACCTAAGATAGAGTCATCTTTAAAAGAAAAAACCTCTACCAAGATAGGATTAGATTTAATATTATTCTTAGTAAAAAAACCAAAACAAAACATACTACAACATTATACAGAACAGTAGTATACCACAGTGGCTCCAAAAAGTACAGTTGACTGTTCCTGTTGTGTTTGGGATTACAGCTGATTAAGAATTTTTCAGTGAAACTTTTTCCCCTCCCCAGAAAATGCCAATTTGTTGAAACTGAAACTGTTTATGGGAAAGAGTTGGATTTGACAAAATTTCCCATTTACAAAGAAAGGTTTTAAATTGTTGACTTGTCCCATTTCAGTATTTTCAAAATAAAAAACGTTGTCTTTTGTGTCAAATTGACTTTTTGTTTCAAAATTTATAGAAAAATATGCAAAAATAAATGTAAGAGGGCAAAATGAAAAATTTCAGAGTTATAATGAAACATTTTGATTCACCCAATCCAAAAATAATTTCAGATTTTCTGTTTGTGGGAATTTGACATGCCAACCTCAGTTAGGCTTGCCAGAATTCAGTTTTTATTTTTATTGTTTTTACCATTTCATCAGATAATACTGATAGTTAATTTTAAGCATTTTTTCAATGTTTATCTATAGTATTCTCCCAATTATCGGAATAGTGTGGGGGACACCTATTTTATTCGGATAATCGGGAGTCTGGATAATTGAAAGGGCAAAAGCCATTCAGCCATTCAGCACTGAGGTAGCCTTCCCCTGCAGCTGGGCGAGGTGGTCGTCCATCCTCCTCACGATGCTGGTCAGGAGTCTCTGCTTTATTATCTGAACCTCCGCATTATCCGAATCTCTTCCTTGTCTGCTAGTGTGAGATAAATACTGAGGGACAAGGAAGGGATTCGGATAACGCAGAGGTTCGGATAATTGGGTTAGGTAAATGGGAGTAGACTATTTAAATTTTCACAGTTGTGTGAAATTGTCTGATGGGAGAGATAGACAATTATTTAATGCCAGGCTTTGAGGTTCACAAAGTTTAAGCTTTATAACCGATAAAACACAAACTGTCAACATCCCATGTCAAAATATACAAAGTAAATAGCCTTAAAGTAAACTAATAAGTTCTCAAGGAGCATTTTTCTTACTTTGCCTGTCTCTAAATTTCTATCATCAATGGAATTGTTTTATCATCTGTGTGTGTATGGTAAAATCAACATTTACCGATACAAATCTAATCCTTCCAAGCCCATTTGTTGTACACTCAGGAACCAATTCTACAAAGCCTTCCTCATGCACTTATAGTCCCAGTAAAATTAACATAATTATTAATGGGCCACCTTTATTCCCATTGGATAGTATTTTAATCCTGAGCAGTCGCACTGAAAGCAAGGGGACTCCTCAGGGCATAAGGTACTGTCCAGTGGGAATACGGGTGGCAGAGAATAGCTTTGCAGGATCAGGCCCTTGGTTATTATAACCTTTCCCCTTCAGCCCACCCCTCAAATAAATGCAGAACAACCCATTTTAATCCAACTACCCAAGCAAAGCTGACTGCCTGGTTCTCTCTCAGAGAACTGCTTCCTGAGTTAAAGCACAGCAGGAACTTATTACTCAGAATTTAGGCCCCTTTAAACCAGATTAAAATGACA
Organism: Chelonoidis abingdonii; assembly: GCF_003597395.2. Classification (NCBI taxonomy): domain Eukaryota; kingdom Metazoa; phylum Chordata; order Testudines; family Testudinidae; genus Chelonoidis; species Chelonoidis abingdonii. Next base: position 230,468,047 of record NC_133769.1, read on the forward strand.
TGGCAATAAAAAGCAGCAGAGGGAGAAAGGTTACAGGTTTCAGAGAAGTAGCTGTAGAATCATAGATTATTAGGGTTGGAAGGAACCTCAGGAGATCATCTAGTCCAACCCCCTGCTCAAAGCAGGACCAATTCCCAAATGGCCCCCTCAAGGATTGAACTCACAACCCTGGCTTAGCAGGCCAATGCTCAAACGACTGAACTATCCTCCCTGTTAGCTTGTATCAGCAAAAACAGAAAGAAGTCCTTGTTGCACCTTAGAGACTAACAAATTTGTTTGGGCATAAGTTTTTATGGGCTAGAACCCACTTCATCAGATGCATGGAACAGAAAACACAGGAGCAGGTATCTGCCCAAATAAATTTGTTAGTCTCTGAAGTACCACAAGAACTCCTTATTTTTTTTAGACAATGGTTAGAGAAACTAGTATTTAAAAAGTAATTTTAAAGTTATCAAAAAAAACTTTACTGTGCGGCCATCATGGCAAAGCATTATAGGCTTTTCCACTCTGTGACTCTGTAGCTGAGACAGCAATAGTTCTGCAGCCCATAAAGCAAAAGCAGAAATAACTTAAAGATGCAAGGGTAAAATCAACTAGCTCATTAATGAGCAGCGGGGAGAAGATGCTGGGATTTAACTGGTACTACTTCCTATCTCACAACAGTGAGCTTGCAAGAGGCTGGGCCCTTCCTCAAAAAAATCAGAAACATGCAAACATTCATTATTTTAAAAAAAGCAATACAGCAATAAATCTGTTTCTTTAACCTTCCCAGGACCAGTCTGTAAAAAAGCAAAAGAAGAAGCTGTTTGTGCAAAGTTGCAAGGCCTAGTGATGAATTAAAAGGCTATGGGCTATTTTAATGTGGACAATAAGGGGATCGGTACATACACTGTATGAAAGGTGGTAGCACTTTTCCTTGGAAAACAACTGGTCAGCTATCCTTTTATGGTTACAGCTGTACGGAAGGGAACAACACAGCACGGCCAAATATGGAGCCAGGCTTAAGTTACTGAGTCTGCCGTGTTCTCTGGACCCAAGCCTCTTATTTTGCTTTTTTTACTGCATGTTGTTTGCGGCTAGATAAGCTGTGATAAAGGCATCATTTTGAATCAAGCCAGTGCCTTCAGTTAAAAATGTTTGGTCTGGAACATACTGCAGAGTCTAATTAAATAACAACATTTGCAACTAGAATGATAATGCAAAAACAGCATTTCAGTTTACATAGCACCCCTTTTGACAGGAAGCCCAAAGCAGTTGACAGTATGCAGAACATCAAGCTGTGCTAGAAGAATTCTGATGTGCTTAGAAAAATAAACCCATTCTCAGCTTGTGTGGGGTTCTGTTGTGGGGGCGGGAGCGAAGCGAACTGTTCTTTCTGAGATTCGCCAGACGGAGCAGTTCATAACCTGCAATGTGGTACCTAAAACACAGGGCATCTTGTGAATGGGCTATCAAAAGGAAGTGTGCATATATGTATAGACTGGGGTGATGCTGAGGGAAACTGGGGGCAAGGTCACTTGGAACCTTGCAGAAAGACCAAGATATTATAACCCTGATGTCAGCAGCAATGCCTATACAGTGGTGGGACACTGTGGTACTGTGAGTGACTGTGTTCCATTGATCTGTACGTTGGTAGTTCAGAGAAGGCACACTGGCACATCAGGAAACACTGGAGGTGTGTTCTGCTCAACATACTAGGCACCACAAGCCCTTTCATAATGAATTTCATTAAGCCAGGGAAATGAAATCTAGCAACTCAGGCAGCCAAGATGGTGCAAGGACTGGCCAGTGCAATATCTATTGCAATTTATTCCAGAAAGCAAGTTTAGAACCAGGTGAAGTTCATCTGAGACATAACTAGATAGGACCCTGCATACAGTACCATTCATTTCTATGATCGATATGAAAAAAAAATCTAGCTGTATGTCCCAAGGAAAAGAATGGGCAAGAACCTTAGGGTCTGTGCTGACTTTAAAAACTTAAAGTGTGCTGGATAAAGATAAACTTTATTATTGATTTGCCTACCCTGAAATTGGAATTGAAAGGATCAAAGCATTGTCTAGTTGTCCTAAATGAAGATAACAAATCAATAATGTCAGACCTCTACTAAATTAAATAAGTAGAGTTAAGCATTGCAGGTATAGGCTCAGAATTAAAACTGGTCACATTTCTTAGAATTCAAACTGAAATTCTAATTTACAAAAAAACAGAAAGTTTCAACATGCTTTTTGCTATTTTTGCCATTTTTCAAACAGCTCTTTTAAGCATGAACTTCCTTAAAACTAGTCACTTGCAAGTCCTCCCCTGCATTAGCCTCCAAACTTCATCTTTCTAGGCTCCCACTGCCTGAAAAGAAACAAAAAGGTAAAATGACAATTTTGCTCCTGGTGTAACTCCATTAGCTTCAACAGATGTATGATTTAACTAGAGTCCAGCCCCATCAAAGGTGAGTTTGGTCCATATTTCTACTGTGTAACTAAAGCACAGTTGATAATTCCCTCCGTTGTGTTCAGTGGGCCCAGTCATCATGCTCAACACAGTTCTAAACCAGCTTACTGTGGTCCAGCCAGAGGCTGAATTACAGCAGTCAAAAGGGCTGGAATAACCTGTGCTGGCTTGAAATGGCTTCTTAGGAGCCTTTATGTTGTTGAGGATCACCTGAGTGCAGTGTGCCTGAACTCTCTGAATGCCTTCCTGCTGGCCCTGACCTAGCCCCCTACAACAAGGAAGGCTAAGAGGGATTGGCATAAAGCTAGGCTGGCTTTACACCAGCTGAGAATCTCCCAAGGAAATACTCAGCTGCCCTTTAGGGTGGATTTAAGGTCCTTCAGACCTGCTTTGCCAGCACAAAGTGACCTTAGCAGGGCAAATGGGCTGTTTCAATAAGTCTGATTTTTTTAAACTATTTTAAATAGGAACTCTGAACCTACCTTTTCATTAATTTGTACCATAGTGAAATGTAAATTACACTTAATCCAAAATTAAATGCACAGAGTAAATGGGTAAACAGCCTTGTAATATTACAGGCTTTCCCAGTTCGTATAAAAATAAGAGTCACTTATGTGGTACCATTAGTGCTGATGGCATTTCACAGACAGACAAGAGTGGAGGCTGGACTCTGCTCACAATACAGCTGTGTACATCTGGAGTAATTCTGTATACATCCATACAAATGAAATCAAATCCTGGCACAAGGTCCCTGTTCCACAAAGCTTACTAGATCATATTGACATTATAATGATGAGTAAAGACATCAAAGCTCATGGAAGGAGGGAAAAACAAAGGTAGAAAAGGGACCGGGGGGAACTACTCTTGAGAGAGCAAGTCTAGTTTCTCTTTCATGTTTCTTTACGTTTACAGGGGAGCAAGGATATTTGCTTTTAAAATCTAGGCGCAGCAGTGGTGAAGGAGAACATTGGAAGCAGAGATTAATGGTGGGCTCGGAGACAAAAGAAATGAGGATAAACTTTCTGTAAAACTTTTAATGATCACCAGTTTGGGTCAGTTTGCTGATTTTTCAGGGTGGATACTGATATATGGTACAGGAGAAACAGTTGTGTACTGTACATTCAATACCCTATTCACTCAAATGCGGTAATTAATACAAGAGGAGTGCAAAAAAATAGCATTGAATGGGAATTAGTATTGTTGAATCCTGTCAAGACACAAAGTACCTCTCAGAATCTGCTGCATCCAAACCCAGAAAAGCAAACCCAAGAGCTGCTCTATTTCCATTTGGACTTAAATCACTCACCCTCATACAACACGGCAAGCAAATGCCTCTCCTGATCCACATTAGCATGGTCTAGTTTGCCCACCTATAACAGTGAAGGATACATTTATACTGATGACTCACATTAGCACTAATGGAAGTTGGGTTTGACACACACAGACTCATGGCTCTTTATATGCTAAAAAAGACACGTTAAGTTTTATACCATCAAAAGAAGCAAAAAATTTCCAACCTCTTATTTATGACCAAAGTTTAAGGTACATTTGAACCTTTTTTTAAAATAGTTTCTAATTTGTGATATTTTCATATTAATCATTTGTAATCTCTCTTCTCAGAAACGTGAAATGTTCCTTTTGCCATACTACCTAGTACTGTCATGTCATCAAATAGGACCAGATATGCAGGGTCAAGCCAGGTCAATACCTGGTTTAAAAATCTCCAAGAACATCTAGGGATTGAAATAAAAGTGGAGTTGGTCGCAATCTGCCCTCACTAGGAGGGAGCATTCCTCCTGCTAAGCGCTCGTACTTTCATTGTACTCCCCTGTCACTCTAGCTGTACCCAGGGCTGGCTCCAGGCACCAGCGGAGGAAGCACGTGCCTGAGGCGGCACATGCTAAGGGGTGCCATTCTGTCCTTTCTTGGGGCGGCACAGTCTGGGCGGCTTTTGTTTGTTTGTTTCGCTTGTGGCGGCAAAAATGGTAGAGCCGGTCCTGTGTTTACCATCTCTTGTCCTATACTTAGAGTGTAAGTTCTTTGGGACAGGGACTCTCCTTTTGTTCCATGTCTGCAAAGCACATAGCACAATGGCACCCTGCCCATGACCAGGCTCCTAGGCGCTACGATAACACAACTAACACACAATCTCAAATCACTGTGCTGCAGGAAGTGTTATCTTTTGAATGAGATATAATCAGCAGCTCTGTGGTCAGGACTCATTGTATAATGGAATCATATGACTGGCTAAATAAAAATGGCATTGCATTGCATAAATCAGCAGGACAAAGGCCATTGCCCAACTACCTTCTGGCTTCCCACGTGGTCCCACTCGCCATTTTACATTCTTTCTCCACTACAGCCAATTTTGGTTGGGTATATTCCTGGTGATTTCATCACATGACATAATCTTTAATTGAAGATTCATCTTTAATTCCTGGAAACTCCAGAGCAATCCTAGAGGGTTGGCAACCCTATTCTCCACATCTGAGCGTTTGCCATGTTTTACTCACAACGGGGAGTTCAGGCACTTAACCGGCACCTGCTCTTGCACTGCTGCCCTTAACAGGGCAGAGTGCAAGGCCGTGAAGGGGAGGCTCTTTGCAACTGAGGGCAGCTAAAGGACCCTGCCCCCATCAGGTAACAGGGGCTGAACTACTGTCTTATCTAGGGTGACCAGATGTCCCGATAAAATCAGGACTGTCCAGATATTCAGGTGTTTGTCCCACGTCCTGACCGATCTTTGGTCAGGACGCAATTTGTCCCAATATTTCGCTCTGCCTGCAGCATTTGGCTGCTGCTTCTTTTTTTTTTTTGCTCCAGCGGACCCCACCCCCCCATGTGTCCCAATATTTTCTTCCTCTCATCTGGTTACCCTAGTCTTACCAGAGTGAAAGGGGAGGCTTGCAGGAGGAGGCAGCTAGCTCCTCAACCACACAGTGGTAAAGAGCCATACCTCTTGTGCCTGGAGCTCTGCATGAAAGACAGCGCTGGCAATCCTCTACTGCACAGCAAGCCAATACTATGCACTATGAGATACTTCTACTTTGTGGTGCATTTTAAAAAAAATACTTCAAGAAAAATTATGGCTTACTGAGCTTGTAATCAGTTTAGATTGCCACAAATGCTGACTAATAGCCTTGATTAAAAATCCTAGGGCTTTTTGTTTGTTTGTTTGTTTGCATAAGGAAGACTTAATTCCAGTTCAGATAATTACCTGTGCTTACATGAATTCCCCCTGCAGTTTTAACAGAGCATAGTGCCCTTCTTTACTTCTTGTCTTAAACTGTTGCTGTGTACAAATATACTGTGGCCCCATCCATCCTAGACCACAGGAGGGTGAAGTATATTCCTGTCTGACCCTTAGCTAGTTTCCAGGGGAGTTGTGGTAAAGTTGTAAAGTGGCTTGAGATCACTGGATGAAAGGTACCATAGAATGGCAAAGTATATTCCCTAACACCATGACCTGATTTTGTCTTTTTCCATTTATCAGATGTTGAGATTTATAGCGTGCAGCTACTCGGACTTCTTTTCCGAGGAACGCATGTTTAAATGGGAATTCTCAATCCTGCTGCAGTAGCAGCAGCCATTTTATGTTCAGGTACAGCATTCTAAAGAAGAGGTGTATACGCACACTCAGGTACAGCATTCTAAAGAGGAGGTACACACACACACACACACACACAGAGTGTGGTCTCTGAAGACCATCTCCCTTTTATTTTGTTTTATTATACTGTTTAAATATAAACCAAAGGTCATTCTGAGAGAAAAGATTTGGTTTCTCTTTGTGTATGGAAACATATAACATTATGTTTATAGGGGTGAACAGCGTTGAAATTTAAAAGGACAGATCTCTTTTAAACACCAGCAAACTATCTCAGTCGGGAGAAGCGCTTCATTCCCCTAAAACACCTTTCACTGTACACCAACAGGATGAGCCAAGACAGCAGAGTTCTGGGAATCCTGGAGGCAGATGAGCTGCTGCCGTTGCTGTGGAGCTGGCCGTACTTCTGTGGGCTGCACGAGAACAGCAGTTGTGTTATTCTGTGAACTTCTGCAGTCACAAAATGGTGAGTTTCGGAAACATGAGGTGTGAAGTTTGGAGAAAACAACAACAATAATGATTATGTAGCACTTAACCTAGCTAATGCACTGTTCAAACGACAATTAATCCTCACAGGATGTCTGTTAGGTAAGTGGTCCACTATTATTATCCCCATTTCACGGACAAGGAAATTGTGGAAGGGAAATTAAATGCAATGCAGAGGAAGTTAATGGCAGAGTGAGGATTAGCATTCAAGATCTTCTGAATCTCAAACTACTACACATTCTTCCCCTGAGTACGTTAGAACAAAATTTGACCACAAAATTAATTTGACCATATAAAATCTTCTGCCAGTCAGTGACCTTTATGATGAAGGTTATAGATCTATTCTGTTCCCTATACACAGCTTCTTTCTCTCAGACAAGTGGGATACATTTTTAGATCTCCTCCTGACATCCCTTCTTTCAATTACAGCACACAGAAATCTTCTCTCTCAGTGCTGTTGTGGGGATTTACCAAAATTTAAAATATCAAAGCTGCCCAACACTGCTGCTGCTCTGTTCACCTGGAAAGAAGCTGTTTTATACACATAAGAGTACAGGTCGCTACACAAAACAAAGTTGGTTGTATCACACTGCCACACAATGCATCTTTCAAATACTGTATTCCATCAGTGTGTTTTGCAGTTGAACTCTGTACATGGGTAACTAGCTCTAAAAGCAACATCTTTTACTATACATTTAATTCAATTCAAAATAAAAATTGTATGTGTTTGCAGAATGAAAACCGCAGATGGTTTTCTTTCTAGCCTTCTCCATCTCAACCCCCCTCTCCCACAAAAAAATTCCCAACCTAACCAGCAAATGGCATTTATTAAACAGACAACATATGTGAAACAGAAATGGCTACTTCTGACTGTTCACTGGCTGTTGAGACTGTGGCACATTGTTGCCGGCCAAAGACCATTTATATTTCTAAGATGAGAAATATTTGAAAAACCCCTGTATACACATGTCCCATATGTAGCGCTGCTTGGTAAAGCAAAAGTGAAACCTGAACTGTAAAAACAACCGATTCAGAAGTTAAGGCAGAACACTGAAATGATAGTAAAATGAAATCAGTAGAAGTTTGAGATGCATTGGAAATTCTTATAGGCACCCTATGCAATTTAGATTTCTGACTCAGTAGATTATAATGACTTCACTGCAGGAGAAAAAAATGTTTAAAGAGAGAAGGCATGTGAAGGTTAAAACTAGTGGAGGATCAGAATGTCAGGACTCTGGGGCCTGGAAGAAGCCACTAGAAGAAAAATAAATCATATCTTGAGAGGGAGAGAGAGGTATGAGCCAGTGGGACTCAAGTTCTAATCTCCTTTCTAACACTGACTTCATTTTTAGCTTTGGGCAATTCACCTGAATTGTCTGCCTCAGTCTTCCTGGCTGTCCAAGAGGGATAATATGTCCCTACTTTTCTGGGGTGTTTTGAGAATTAATTAATATTTATTTGATTAATATGCTTTGAAGTATAAACATGCTATATTATTCTATGCCGTGCTGATTTAAACAATATATTCATGCACATATGTATGAATAATGCACAGACATTCCAAAATACAGTACATACAGTGAGTATTGCCAACACTAAGCATAGACAAAATATGACTCAGACCCCAAATAATGAGGAGATTGGCCTAAACAATCATGAAATTTTGAAAAATAATTCTTTATTTATCTTTTGGATTTGGAAACTTTGGAGTTCATATGTTCAAGATTTTCTTTGCAGCCAAGGGGACAGGAACTTTTTTTTAAAATGAAAGTCGAGATTCTCAAAAAATAACCAGAAGTTGAGGCTTTAAGAAAAGTATCACAAGGCTTGCAATAAAATTGTGAGAATTGGCAATCCAGGGAAGGGCTGTTGATGTGACTCAAATAACGTACATCTCATCCCATTCCAAAAGGTCTATAGGTATCGTATCGTCCCCTGAGGATGATTTTATAAATAGATATTCATGAGAAAAAACAGCAAAAGATAAGGAAATTCATAATGCATTATGTTTAAACAATTGTGAAGTCGAGGCAATCTCTAAAAGAAAACAGGAAGAGAAAAGACTTTTGTAGGATCTCCTGAAAACAGCAATGCCTCTTCCGCTTGTGGCTCTAGCTCCGGTGAGGAATTACAATCCAATCCAGGTTTTCCAGGTGACAGTAGTCTAAAGTTTGCAGGAGCTGCCACTGGTGCTGATATTCAGCAGGTTGTTCTACAACAACTCCTCCAGAGACCAAAAAAAGCCCCAAAACAAAACCCAATAATTGCACTAATCTGATCTCAACCCTTAGGACCTGGGCAAATGTGTCACAGTCCCATCAGGGGAAATGATAAATGCTAGGACTTGACGCAGAGTGATGCAGGTCAGATTTCTCTCAGAGAGCAGCTGAAGGACCAGAGAAGTTATTTACCTACTAGCAAAACGCTCTTTGGCACGAGAAAAAAACTGACCAGAAACCTTGAACCGAGACCTGAAGAAGAGCTCTGTGTCGCTCTTCTTGTCTCTGAAAGCTTGTCTCTCTCACCAACAGAAGTTGGTCCAATAGCAGGTATTACCTCACCCACCTTGTCTCTCCGTGGATTTCTATGACATTTCGAGGAGATGGAGAAAAGATCACACAATACTTACAAAAGCTACAGTGTCCAACTTTTAAAATTCCAGTTTGTGAATTCTCCAAAGAGGAGCAGGAGCTGGGTACAATCATTGGACTAGTTGCTATCTGTGACGGAGTGCTGAGCACATAGATAAGATGGAGTGTTTCACCTTTCACAATAGCTCAGCAGTTCTCAAACTGTGGCTTGAGACCCCATTTTAATGGGGTTGCCAGGGCCAGCATTAGACTTGCTGGGACCCAGGACTAAAGCTGAAGCCCGAGCTCCAACCCCACCCGGGGCAGCGGGGCTGGGGCAGGGGCTGGGGCTCCTCCCTCCCCCCCCGGATCATGTAATAATTTTGTTGTCAGAAGAGGGTCGGTGGTACAATGAAGTTTCGGAACCTCTGCAAATAGCTAATGAAAAGCTTGTGCCAGATCCCCAACTTGGGGAAGTCAGTGGAGCTGACAATTTACACCAGCTAAGGGCGTAGCCCTGTGTGCGACCTAATTATGTTCATCACCCACTCCTGTAAGAATACATATTAGTTCCACAGTTCATACCACCTCCTGTAAGTTTTACCCCGGCCAGCTGTTCAACACGAAATGAGGGAAATATGGGGGCAAATCCTGATGCTATGTTGGCTTTCACCAGCTGAGGGAACTAAGCAGAATGCACTCTCTGTAACTTGAATTTATTCAAACAAACAAAAATTACAACTTAAAAATCAAAAGCAGCATTGTAGAGTTCTTTTTCATCTGAAAATACCACTATAAAGATCATGCTCCTGAGTATTTCTTTTAAAGTCACTCACTGAAAGCAATACATTGCACATCTATGGATACAGTGTCACGAATCTTCCATTATTGCTACATCCACTAAAGTCCTTTACATTAAGGGAGAGACATGCTAATCCTGCTAGTAGGCAACAGTTTTAAAACCCCAAATATGTTCCTCAGAAGCTTCCATTCCTCATGCTGAGAGAACCAAGAAACAGTTACTGTGACAGGTCAACATGCAAACTCCACTGCTGTTCCTGTTGCATCTCAAGACTCATTTGCTAATATGAGTAAAACTTTCAGATCTATGTACAAGCGTTGCCAACTCTTGTAATTTTAATCAAGATTTTTTTGGATTTTTGGTGTTTTTTTTCTTAAAGCACCACTCCTGGAGTCACGTGATTACACAAGAAACTCTGTTTTAAACAGCTGTAAATTCTTAGTCCTCTTTTCCTTTAAGAAAAAGTTTTAAAGTATGAGCCTCAAAAACCAGAAGGCAAAAAAAAAAGTTAAAGTTTATTATTTCAACATCTTGTGGTTTTCAAGCCAATCTTAAACAGTTTTTTGGTGCCTGACTCATGATTTTTGAACACTTAGTGTAGGCAATGCTGGGGTAGGTACCCCCATTTTCAGATCTATGTGAGTGTTTCAGTGGACATCGTAAGCAGAATAGCTGAGCATGGGCCAAACATTAATGAAATGATCCTCACCGCAACCTTGAGTCAGGGCAGTATTATTCTCCAAATTATTCTCACATGAGGCACTGAGGTACAAGAAGGATAAGTCATTTGCCCAGAGTCCCCCATGAAGTGGGTAGCAAAGAAATGTAATCAGACCCATTGGCTCTCAATCCAGTGCCTTATCCACAAGACCATTTTCCATTCCAGAATCTCAGGGAGGCAGATTAAACAAATCTACTTTTATTTGAGATACCCTAAAGAAGACAAAGTCAAACAAACTCTTTTGAAATAGTTGCTTCCTTTACAGCAAATGAGTAAATATTCTTCACAGGTACTTACTGTATCTACTTTTACATTTTAACAAATAGTTCATTATTATGAATGCAGCACAGGGCCACATTTTGCTAGGAGCTGTACAAACAAGCTAAAATTGCTCATATGATAATTTCCTAAAATAAGTAAGGACAATTGGAAATTGTCATTTATTCTAAATATGAACCCTCCTGAAGTTTTGTCACATAGCATGGGATGAGAAGTCTCTAGGAAAGAGGAAGAAGACACTCCAGACAGGCAGCCTAAAGAAAAGAACTCAAAAATTATATTGTGTTCATTCTTGTTTTATGGGTTTGAAAAGATAAAAGCCAGTAAAGGAATGTGAAACACATACACACTCCCTCCCCTCCCTCTGCACCAAGAAATGAAAACCACTCAGCTCTGATTTTCCTGTGTAATCAAATGAGTCATATTTAGCCATACATTAACATAATACTGAAGAGCAAGCCGCTATTTTAAATTTGCCCCCTGGCAGTCACACACAGTTTTTTCCAGCACTTTTTATATAATTTTTCACAAACCAATCAACCTTCCTCCCCTCCACAAAGACACTAACAAGAGATGGCTTGTGCCAACAGACTCCGTTATTTTGAACCAATGCTCTTTTATTCAATTGACACATAGGGAAAGCTTGCTGAAAAACTGAATGCCCTAAACTTGAAATATAACAATTGTGAGTACTGCTATGGTACCTCTTGAGAGATGTAGTTTGGGGGCCTCACGATCAGGGGTGGCTCTAGACATTTTGCCGCCCCAAGCACGGCGTCATGCTGCGGGGGACGCTCTGCTGCTCGCCGGTCCCGCGGCTCCGATGGATCTCCTGCAGGCGTGCCTGCGGAGGGTCCGCTGGTTCTGTGGCTTCGGTGGAGTCGTGGGACCAGCGGACCCTCCGCAGGCATGCCGCCGAAGGCACCCTGCCTGCCGCCCTCCCGGCGATCAGCAGAGCACCCCCCGTGGCATGCCGCCCCAAGCACGCGCTTGGCGTGCTGAGGCCTGGAGCCGCCCCTGCTCATGATCACATTCTCTTCTATGAGCCAGGCTCCTCAGCTGGACTTAATTTCCCTTGATGGCCCCTGACCTATAGCTCCCTTGTGGTACCCTGCCTACATTTCAGAAGCAAAATATTTTGCAAAAAACCTCATAATTTTCTACAGGGGAAAAAAATTATTTCCCACCCAGTTCTAATTATCCATGGTTATAGTACAGAAGCAATTAGTCACCTCCATCAGGATCAGGCCCCATGAGCAGCTGGGCGCCAAACACACACACAGGAAGATGGGGTCCCTGCCCAGAGGAGCTTACAATCTAAAAATGCAGCACTGGCCACCGTGACACACGGGTGCTGGAAGAGGGGTACAAGCAAATACATAAATTTCTATATCCATATTATAATAAAATGCCAAATCATCATTGGTGCCACAGCATTGCCATCATAAATTGGCTGGTTTTTTTACAGACATTATGGCTATGGTGTGTCTTGAGCAGAGCTTAGAAGCAGCAAAGGATTGAGTACTGATAGATCAGTCAAGGGAGGATGTTCTATGTTTAAGGAGACGCATGGAAGGAGATGCAAAGACATTTGTGGGAGAAGCTGAAAAACAGATAGACTAGACTACGATTGTTGACAGAGCAGAAGAGCAGGGGACAACACGATGAGAAACAAGAGCATATAAGCAGCAAGGGTAGAGCTGCAAAGGGCAGGACAAGAAGTTTGAATCTGAAGTGGTGGAGCAGAGGTAGCCAGGGGGGATATTCAAAGATGAAGTGATGTGGACAGAGCAATGGGTAAAGAAGACATGGTTTGCATAGATTGAGTAGGGACGATATGGGTGTTAGTGAGGCCAAAGAGGAGAAGGTTATAATAGTCAAAATGGAAGTTGAGGGCCTGATGGAAGCTCTGACTGTCTGAAGAAAAAGAAGATGCAAGATTTGGACTCAGTTGGGACATGTGGGACAAGAAAGAGGAAGGAGTCAAAGATGACTCCCAAGTTGTGAGCATGAGTGACAGCTGGTACAATCAACAGTGAGAGAAGACAGAGGAAGCTAGAAGCAGTGGAGAAGAGGCCCATCAGCCCACCACATTCCTTCATGGATGAGGTAAAAAGTACAGCTGTCATAAGACAGTGGCTACACGGATAGTAGGGGCAGGTGGGAGAAGGGGCAAGAAGGGATCCAGGCTTCTGTAAGAGCCAGATAGGAGGGAAATGAGGAGAACGTAGATGGCAGTGATAAATTCATAGAGACTGAGTGATTATTCCAGAGGAAACAAGAAAGAGAGAGAGCGGGGAGCAGCAGGAAGTGGGGGACCCATGGGATGGAAGTTTTGGGAGGAGAAGGTAGAGCAGTGTTGGGTAAGATGTCACCACAGCTAAGGAGAGGAAGAGAGAGGAAGTGGAGATAAGAGTCAGATATGGGGAGCAGACAAGGTGGGGGCTGGTGGAAGGAGGAAACAAGGAGATGGGAGATATAAGGAGGAGGAGAGGAGACCATAGCCCAGAGAAGGAGTGAGGAGAGAGACAAGAATAAGTTAAAGGGACACCATAAGATAAGTAACAGCAAGTGAGGTAGGCGGTGAATCACTGAGGCAGCCAATAATCAGTTAATTAAGAGCACATTAAATAGGGAATAAATGCAGAGAAATTCTAGAAGGATGTGGAACAAACTACAGAAAATGAAGATTAATTGGGCTGCTTGTTCAAACCCAGCCTTGGCACAGCCCACTGTTAAGCAGCAACAAATTCATGGATCAACCCATCAAGAAAACAACCCATCAAGAAAAACTGAAGGTCTAGAGAAGGGATGGGAAACTGATGCCACAGAGGTCTGCCCCATCCAGGGACAGGAGTTCTTTCTGAGATTCCGTATAAAGCTCCATGTATTCCCTATAAAGCTCCCTCTGGAAGGGAAGGAGAAAGCACAGTGAACATTGTGGGAAATAGGAGAACACACTAAAGTGAATTTCAAAAACAGGTGCCTTTTAGAGGAGAGGATTCTGTCCCACAAACATAGCTACTTTCCACATTGGGTCATAAGTGACCTTGGCTTCTGCTTGAGCCTGGTATGAACTTCAGTTTGTAATTCTGACATTTGGGCAGTGTTGGTTTTTAAAAGGACACATGATCAATGCTGTTTGCTGCTGGCTAACTCTCTCTAAATATTGTTGTAATCCTTCTAATGCTAGTAAAAACACTAGAGCTTTCTCCTTCCCCCAGGGGAACATTCAATGTTAATTTTCTTCCCCCTGCAGTGGCTTTACAGTCCAAAGGTTCCCTGGGTTATGTGGGACCAGATCTACAAGTCCTCCCCTGGCTGCCCTCCTGACAGAGCCCTGTTAGAAAAGCAGTGACCCAATAGGCCTCCTGCTCATAGCCTTATCCATCACTGACACCTGTGACAAACATGAACCATGCACGAGATGGCAGCAGTGCTGGGATTTCCATACTGAAAACAAGACAACTGTTTGGGGTGGTGGTGGGGGGAGGGCGGAGGACAGAAAAAAACTCTATATTCCATACAAAGATGTGCCGAGAGCAAACAAACTCTTTCCTGTCAGCTTAAGTTAGACAAAGAGAGATGTAGACACAGAATGTGACAGTGTATGTAGGGGCTGAGGACCATCCTAGCAATGGAAAGCCCTAAATTAATCATCAGATTCCATTTGGCTAGAATAAAACCAAACAGAAGCTGGTATTTTTCTGAGATCTGTCTCAAGTCCCACGTGATTTTTCTGTTAAACAGCTAAAAAAAAAAGAAAAAAAAAAGCAAAGAAAACATGTTCACATTTGGACAGAAACAGGAAATATGACATCAACAAAAACCTTAACCCAAGAGAGGCTGTCACCTTTCCTCAATGGGCCCTCCTAACAGCAAATCACTTAGTACATTGTCAGCCTAGATGAAATTAAAAAACAAAAACAAACAAAAACTTTTCCTTCCACTCATTTAACTGAGACTTGGGGTACATCTTCACTGATGGGCTCGCCTGATCAGCACCTAGGTTAGTCTACCCAGACATGAGTGGTCGTGCTGCAAAGCCATACTGCAGTTATTGTGTCTTCACTGGTGCTGTGTTCCCCTGTGTTCCACTGGTGCTGCGTGTTGCTAGAACTTCTGGGGCAGGGGTCCCCAACAGTGCCCGCAGGCGCCATGGCGCCCGCCAGACAAAAAGGTTGGGAACCACTGTTCTGGGGGCATATCCATAGTTCTGTGTCCTGCAATAAGCTGAGCCACTATACAATGCTATCCCAGTGGATTGTGGGAAAACTTCTGAGCACATGTAGGAAATCGTGGGAAGGTACTGGAGGACATTAAGTACTTGATAGTTAGCCTGTGTTCTCACTGAAAAATGGATAGGTTGCCAAACCAAGTGAAAGCAGAACCCAGGTTCTAACAGTTCCACCTCAACTGGACCAGCTAGCCTGGGATAAAAGCACCAGAAAACCTGGGTAAGAGAGTTTTGGATCAGGGGCAGCACACGAATAAAACCTGGGCCAACTCTGCAGTGAAGACATACCTTTAATGTCTGTACTCGAGGGGCAGTGAGCAGCAGGAGAGGAGGGTGATGAGCAAGGGAGGGGTAATAGACATTGTGCCCAGTTTGTATGAATTCCTAACTGTTTTTTTCCTTTTATTTGAATAGTCATCGGTTGCTATCCCTGCTTGAAAACACACTTCCAACACTCTGCTCCACATACCTGTTATAATAGCATCATGCCATTTGAAAGGTCATAAATGGCATTCCTTTAACTGAGCTCAAAGTACACTTGGAGTGGAGGTTGTTAGTAACTCTGAACAGTTCATAACTCTGAACAATATGTTATGGTTGTTCTTTCAAAATTTGCTACTTTCCTTTTTTTGTAATAGTTTATATTTTACACAGTACTGTTCTGTATTTGCTTTTTTTTTTTTTTTTTTGTCTCTGCTGCTCCCTGATTGTGTACTTCTGGTTCCAAATGAGGTGTGTGGTTGACCCATCAGTTTGTAACTCTGGTGTTACTAACTCTGAGGTTCTACTGTATTAGTTAACCCAAGAGAGAAATTTGTCAATAGTTCAAAATACAGTGCTTATACAGAGATGTCCCATCTCCCAGACACAGTACCCTTTTGCTGCAACTGTCTTGTGCGACAGTAGCCACCTGCCCCGTAAAAATGGTGGTATCTGAATTGTTTTTATTTTATACCAATATTTAAAATGCAAGAAGCTATCTGAAGCACCATGCATACAAAGTGTTCTTTCGCTGTATGCAGTTAAAACTACAGTTCAACTTCTTGGACTAGATCCTGACAGGGACAATAGGGAAAGAAACTTAAATGTGTAGAATGTAAAGGCTAAGAGCGTACATGGACATACATAAGTGAGACAGGTAGGACATGGCCCTAAATGACAATTCTAGTTATCTGCTTCTGGTAATGGAGGACAGTCTGGTGGCTAAAGAGGAAAGGCAATTAAGCAATCTGGGTTGAATTCCTGCCTCCCCACAGATTTCCTGGGTGACATTTGAGGCGTCCAATCTCTCTGTCGCAGCTCCCCATCTGTAAAATAAGGATTTATACTTCCACTATGTGTCCATTTAGATTGCAAACTCTTTAGACCAGGAATGTGCCTTTCTAGGAAAAACTCAAATTTCTACAAATGGGCTTAGTACGAAAGAATGTCACATTTTTAAGATTTGATGATATTTTGTGAACAGGACTAGAAATGGGTGACTCGTATCAACTATAAAAGTGAGCATCCAAGCTCTTTAGCAATACAACATCCATTGTAGCCTGGATGTTTCATGAGATAATCCAATTTTAAGTGTCACTGGTCCAGAACTGCATATATTAAGTTCCAGACCAGTGTAATTTTCATTCCTTGCTCTGACTTGATTCAGGCTGCCACAGATGAGGCTTGCAGAAGAGAAAAACGTGGTTTTGTGGTGGGTTATTTCATTAGAAAATGGTGTGTTGCCTGAAAACAGCATGACAGAATTGAAATATTAAAAGTAGTTCCTGCAGAGTTAGATTACAGTGGGCAGGGTGCAGGAGAGAAGGTCAGAGTTGCAGACTATTCTGCTGCTGCACAGACCGTAGGATTTTATTCCATGGTAATCATGACCATGTGTGGTATAAATATCTCACACACACACTCCCCACATCTTGAACTGTACCTAAAGGCATTACATCCGTGAATGGTAACACATGGAGTAAAAACAAACAAACAAGCCTCTACCATCTTTATGAAATGTGATAGGTAACACAGAATACAAGTGAGGAGGGAAACGACATGCCTACAGAAGGATTGAAATGGCTCTGTTTAAATGAAGAACGTCTTTACAGTTGAAAGCAAGGAGAGTATTTATGTACAAGTCGATTTAAACCTAGATCAAGTTATACAATATACAGGACATAACGGCAATCAGCTTGATAAAATAAACAAGAAGGTACATTAAGCTTAGGTGTGTAAAACAATAATACATCATAATGGAAGCAAACAGGTATTTGGATTAAAGACGATGCAAAAAGGAAGATAAGCTGTCTATCACCTACCCAGGGGAAAATATGAATGAGATCATACTCAAAATTTTAGCTATTTGGAAACAGAAACCAGGTGAACCATTTGCATAGTAAGACTGATTTCACTTTCTTTAATGAAAATGTGAGCTTATACGGTTCAATTTCTACCAGCTCTAACGTAATGTCTGATTGATTGTATCTGCTGCAGGAGAGGGCAGGGGAACTAGCAATCGGTGACTCTCATTAAGAACAGGGTTAATTTACAGTACAATAAAAGTGGTGGGGAGGGAGGAGACTGGCCAAACCATCTGGTGCAGCTCTGTATTCAGAGTACAGACTGTACGATCCTTCATTGAAGCAACAAACTACTCACTAGACATTGTTTTTTCTAATCGCTTAATGGGACGCAGACAGCTTGAAAATCAATGCAGCTTGAAGATCACGTCTTTTGTACCTTCTACAGCTACCTGAGATCATTGTAACTGAAGGCTTGGGAACAGGGCAGAGGGAGATTTTTATCCATTTGTACTGTTTGCTTTGTACATTTATTAGACAGCACAATGTGTATAGTCAGTTTCATGGTATAGTCGTGCCTAGTCTATACTAGAAAAGGTTTAGCTATAAAACCCTGCTAGAGCAGGGCAAATGCATCTTATACTAACAAAAGAGTGCTTTTGCTGATATAGCTTGTATCAGTTCCCCCAACAAAATAAGCTATACCATCAAAAGCATTCCCCCTCCCCCCCCGGCATAAATGCATCTACAAAAGGGCTTTTGCTGATATAAAAAGGCCATCACACTTCTAAGGACATTACTATATTGGCAAAAGTTTCTAGTGTAGACCTGGCCTATGTCCTCTTTCCTTTGCTTTAAAAAAAAGACACTTATAAATATCAATATGTGAGCAGAAAGACCCATTACACATTTTGTAAAGGAATTTAATGAAACAGGTTTCTCAGAGCATCCTTCTCATAGCATGTCCAGCAGGAACTGGAATTTCCTGCAATTAGCCAATTTAAAAAAATCACGTTGACTGTATCCCTTTAAATGCTACATACGGGTTTGGTTGCATTTCTGTTTCTGGACCTTTTGTTCAATCAAGGAAGAAAATTAACTGGCCAGACTTGTTCTAATGAAAATGAAAGGTCCGCACAAGGAAGCTCATTTATTTTTGTTGGAGAAAGAAACAAAGACAGACACACTGACCAACCAAGTCAGGCTGCTGGCCAAATCAATTATTTGTCTCTACCAGCCATTTAACTGCACATTTTGTTCCTGTAACAAGGAGTGCCTTGCTGGCCCAGTAACTTGGCAGGCAGGCAATGTTTCTGGGGTCATCCTCAGGGCTGGGCATTCCAGGCACTAGTGATTTTTCCCCTTTTCCTTCTTCACGAAGCTTTAGGCAAGACAAAGAGAAACTCTGGTTGAGGAAATCATCAGAACACTTAACATTCCTGCAGGCATATGCCTTCACCTCTTCGAACAATTATCTGGCTACCCAAAACACACTAGTATTCTTTGAAAAGAATTTCAACACAATTCCATTCTCTCATTCTGCTTAAAAAGAATGAGTTGGGTGCTTTTAGGCCTACTCTCTTCTTAAATTCTCACCAAACAACCTGAATTAAATGACTCAGGGGAGACATTTTTTTATACAATTGTGGGGAATAAACTCCTAAATATCTACAGTAATTTGGCCAACAATAGTTTATGGCTGGAGAGAAAAGGACTCAAGTAAGAGCATCAGAATAATAGGACTATAATTTATTTTTAGATGCTCTCTATTATCTAAATCAGAACTATGCAAAGCACAGATAAAGGAGGACTGAAGAGTAGGACAAGATCCTACTGAACATGCTCAACAGTTTCTCTTGATTTCTTATCTCGCTTCCAGAGAACATACTTCACTAGTGCTGCTGCTATAGAAACAAACCTATAGTGGGATGAACGTCTGTGTTAGCATTGCTTCCTGAAAGAGCTTTCTCCATTGCACACTACTAGTTATTATTATTGGCCAATCTGTGCAAGGGACCAGTATATTAAAATAAAATATAAAGTTGTGAAAAATGTCAAAGACCTGTAAGGATTTGTGACAGAAACACAGAAAATGTTACAGTTATTCTCAGAAGAGAAAGGGATAGATCGTTATAGACATTTAGGTGTCTATAGATGCAGATAGGCCCCCGGTGGGATTTTCTGTGGACACCTAAATACCTTTAACAATCTGGCCCACCGATATTCCTGGGCTGCAAATTTAAGCAACACAGAACAATAGAAATGATGATAGTCACTGAATATGGATGGGAAAAAAGACTGTCCAGTTTCCAGCCCTGATCATTCAAAGATGTGTAAACCCCCACCAGCGCTGCAACTCTCCAGTGTAGCCATACCCTGTGACACTAAGAGCTAGTCGCAGTGCAGTCACTGTAACTAGTAACCGAGTGGAATCCTGGTCCCATTGATGCCCATGGCAGAACTCCCATTGTCTTCAGTTGGATCAATATTTCACCACAGTGCATAAAGTTAAGCAGGCATATAAATCTTTGTGGGATTAACACCGAGCTGATATTTATTGGCTCACTGACTGAATTTTCCCTTGAGTCTTGATTCAGCAAAGCACTGAAGTCCTTGCTTATTCAAGAAAAACCTTAAAAATGTACTTAAATATAGCATGTGCTTTGCTGAACACAGGCCTTAAATAGTATCCCTTAATTATGACAACACCAGGGATATGAACTTAAATAAAAAAAAAAATGGGAACGCTACAGAAGGTAAATCTAATTACCCTGGTTACTGAATGTAACACTTTTGCTCCAGAGATTTTAGGTAACCGGGAAAGGTGTTTAGTAAAAACGTCATAAAATATTACCATATCCTCAATTTAATATAGGAAGCAGAAAACTGTGTATGTTTATATTTCCAGTAGTGGTGGTCAAAAAGATTTAATTTTTTTTTTGACTAATAAAAGAAGGTAAATTTTGTGTGAAAATTTTCAGACAAAAAAAAATCTTCCTATTTTCCAGCCAGTACTAATTTCCAGTAATATAGTTTTGTCACTAAGAAAAGAAGCCAAACAACCCATGGAATAACTAATTTAAAGGTTGTCTTATTTCTGGCCTCTCACTGGAAAGGAATTTCAAGTAGTGTACATTACAGCCCTGGGTGAGTTTGACCCAGGCCACTATATTGGACCCAACCTCTGGTTCCCACATGTTTCCAAAGCTTACTGGGTCCGAACAGCATCCAGGCACTATCTGTAAGTCCAGCTTCTCAAGCTCACTTCCAGGATAAAAGACCCCCTGTCTAGTATCCCCATGGTCCAGCTGCATTAGGCCCCAAAACTACTGGAAGCTCCCCAAATCCTCCCTCCCTAGAGCTCCAACTTTGTGATTTGCTCTGCTTTATAATTTAACCCTTCTGGAGCTATGTGACAATTAAAGTTAGTAACACAGAGTTTACAAAGGAACTTTTTAACCATATCCACTCTATTCACAGACAAAGCACAAGAGTTACAGATCTAAGGAAAAACATCTGCATGCATAACCCTCCCTCCAGTGTCCTCACCACTCTGAAGCTTTTTAGTTTTGTTTAGTGTCCTTTCAGGCTCCTAGGGCTATCCTGCATTCCAGTCCTCCTGCTCTGTCTTCCTTTTGCCAGCTGATGGATGGCCAGTGAGACAGCTCCCCTATCCTCTCTCAAGAAGATCCATTCTTTAAATAGAGTTCTGGCTTCTGCCACCTCTACATCTGGATCCAAACTGGGAAAACTACTTCCCACAGACTGCTGCCAGCCTATTGTTCTAGGACCATCAGGGTTTATGACTCTCAGTGGCTTGCCACTGTTAGCTCCTCTGCTAGGTGTAGGGATTTCTGCTAACACTTCTTGGGTGTCCCAGCACAAGACAGAGGCTGCAGTGCAAAAGTGAAGGGACACAGTACAGATTACAATCAAAATGGCATTCGCAAAAGAGAATGGAGTTTGCAAACTGATAGATATATACTGACATACTCATTCATCACAGTGTGCATATAAGTATTTATATAGTTTGAATCAGCCAGGGGACAGCTCAGAGAAGTAAGTTCTATCATGCAAAGTTGGCTCATGATGCAGTATCAGATGCTGGCACTTGTAGATTCTGTAAGCTGCCCTTGTACTGGAGATAAGAACAGCTACAATGTGCTTCATTTTAAGCACTTTTTTTTTTGGCCTTTGGGCTTCTGGCAAGGTACCAATGTGTTCCCTCAGTAACATAAAGTTTGCATGCCCCTGAATACAGAGATACCAAAATGGTTCTAAAAAGGTGAACATGGACTAAATTGTGACTCAGGAAGCTGTTAAGAGGCACAGAGGGAATGTATAGGGATTACAGGATTTACACAACGCAGTCAACCTGTGGAACTCTTTGCCAGAGGATGTTGTGAAGGCCAAGCTATAACAGGGTTAAAAAAAGAACTAGATAAATTCATGGAGGATAGCTCCATCAATGGTTATTAGCCAAGATGGCAGGGATGGTGTCTCTAGCTTCTGTTTGCCAGAAGCTGGGAATAGGTAACAGGGGATGGATCACTGTTCTGTTCATTCCCTCTGGGGCACCTGGCATTGGCCACTGTTGGAGACAGGATACTGGGCTAGACAGACCTTTGGTCTCACTCAGTATGGCTGTTCTTATGTTCAGGAATCTGAGTCTGGTATGTACATTCTAGCTCACCAATAGAATGTCATATGAGGTCTCTATTAAAAGCCTATGTCACCCTGGTGATCAATACCCTTATGAAATACAAGGACAGACACTATGTGTGGAGCTATGTATATATACTGAAGGGTCTTTCTTGGGGTACACAATGAAGGTTTGCTCTACTATATTTAGGGAACAAAAAAGACAACCTGTCACCCTTCCATGAGGAATAAGCAGACAGTGTATTTGCTTCATGAAAAAGGGGGTTTCAGCCAGGCTTGGTTGAAAATACTGGAGAGAACTTTGGGTGAGAAATTTAATTAGACAGAAAGTTAACCTGTTAGTTAGGTTTAGTCTCTAGAAAGCACGTTATTATTTTTTACATGTAACCATTTGTTTCCGATATTCTTACTTGCTATCCCTAGAAGCTCTATTATTTGATAAACTTATCTTATATTCATTATAAATATATTATCTAAGTGTTGTGGTGTGAAGTTAAATCTTGCAAACTGATATGTACTGTGACTTTGGGAACAGTGGGCCTGGTAATTCTGTGTTCAGTGAACACAAGAACATATGAACGGCCGTACCAGGTCAGACCAAAGGTCCATCTTGCCCAGTATCTGTCTACCGACAGTGGCCAATGCCAGGTGCCCCTGAGGGAGTAAAGCTAACAGCCAATTATCAAGTGATCTCTTTCCTGCCATCCATCTCCATCCTCTGATGAACAGAGGCTAGGGACACCATTCTTTTCCCTTCCTGGCTAATAGCCATTTATGGACTTAGCCACCATGAATTTATCCAGTTCCCTTTTAAACATTGTTATAGTCCCAGCCTTCACAACCTCCTCAAGGTTAAGGAGTCGCACAAGTTGACTGTGCGCTCTGTGAAGAAGAAACTTCCTTTTATGTTTTTTAACACCTGCTACCTTTTAATTTCATGTGATCTTGTAACGTGTTCTTGATATTATGGGAATAAGTAAATAACTATTCCTTACTTCCACTCCACAATCACTCATGATTTATATATACCTCTATCATATCCCCTCTTAGTCTCTCCTTTCCAGCCGAAGAGGCCTAGCCTCTTTTATTTTCCTCATATGCGGACCTCTCCCACACCCCTAATCATTTTTAGTGCCCTCTGAACCTTTCTCCTGCTAGAATATCTTTTTTGACGATAGGAAGACCACATCTGTAACACAGTAATTCGAGGATGTGAGCATACCATGGATTTATATAAGGGCAATATATACTTTCAGTCTTAATTCTCTATCCCCTTTTAATGATTCCTGACATCCTGTTGCTTTTTTGACCGCCTCATGCAACACTGCGTGTCATCTTCAGAAGACTATCCACGGATGACGCAGATCTTTTTCTGACTCCTTGTAGCTAAATTACCCCCATCATATTTTATGTTATTAGTTAGGGTTATTAGTTTCCAATGCTGGCATTACTTATACATTTATCCACATTAAATTTCATTTGCACATTTTGTGCCCAATCACTTAGTTGTGAGATCTTGTTTGAAGTTCTTCACATCTGCTCTTTGTGTCTATTAACTATGCTTGGAGTAGTTTAGTATCATCTGTCAAACTTTGCCAAGTCGACTGTTTACGCCCTTTCTCCATAGTCATTATGAATAATTGATAGGACTGTCCTAGGACTGACCCTTGGGGAACACCACTAGTTACTTCTCTCCATTCTGGAAACTTACTATAATTCCTTACCCTTTGTTCCCTGTCTTTTTAACAGTTCTCAATCCTGAAGGACCTTCCCTTTCATCCCATGACAGTTAATTTACGTAAGCAGCCTTTGAGGTGGAGGTACCTTTGTCACAAGTGCTCTTCTGAACTCTAAGTTACACTATGTCCACGGTCTATCCCTTGTACACATGTTTGTTCGGACCCTTCTCAAAGAACCTATACAGATTTA
>NC_133769.1:230492094-230589099 GCF_003597395.2 Chelonoidis abingdonii
TGTCCGACTTGCGCCTGCCCAAAGCCATAATATTTTAAAAAAACATGAGATGTTTTAAATACATTTAGGGATATTTTATTTGCTTGGATTCGTGATCCTGGCCAACTAATTTCAAGCTTTCTTAGCAAGAAAGATCTGACACTTAAATAAAAGCTGAAATTCTTCGCATCTCATGATTCCAGCAGCTGGGATTGCGAACAATAATAACTCATAAAATAAGTACTTCATTAATTAAATTCACAAGATGTGGAAATGATAAAATAATAAAGGACAATCCTAAAGTGAGGTGCCCCTATCCAGAATGAATCTCGTCTACTTCATAATCCGACCACTGATGCTTTTACCGCTCTTGATTCTCTCTTAGAGACAAGGATGTGAACACTTGTAATTTAGTTTCAAACTCTAGGAAGGCCAGGTATTATTGACGTTTCCAAACAAGGTGAATAGCTCGTGACAAGTGGCATCTAAGGAGAAGGACTCAAGAAGTTATGACTTAAAAACAAACAAACAAAAAGATTTTTCCCATTCAGTTCAGTATAAATTAATTGCTGTGTTAAAGCTGTTGAATATTGGATATTTTCACTTGATCATTCAAAAAACATTTAAAACAAAATTTTGTTTTGGGGCCTTATACGTTTTTGTTTTGAATCCCTGAAGAAACCTTTTAATTTTATTAAGCAAAGCCCTTTAAAGCAAAATATCTGTTTTGAATTAAAAAATCACAACACGCTGATTATTATTATTTATTTAAACAAATTCAGTGAAACTTGCATGTAATTTGCGAATGTTTCAGGGTCACCAATTACATTTTTTGCTGAAAAAAAACTGCTGAAATTTTTGCCTAGCTGCAGGTTCAGTTTCTCTCCCCTGTCAACAGATGTTCTCTTCTCTTTGTACACAGTGGAATCTGGACATCTGAAGGCTTTGGAGAGAAACAGCACTTATGTGGACATTTGGAGTGGGTCTATTAATACCAAGCTTAATGTTCTAGATGTATATTGGGGTTCTACTAATGTTATTTGGCTGTTAGCAACGATGTTTAATCACTGATTCTGGATTAATAACTTTATGTCAGTGGTGTGGTGATATATTGACTACATGCACATTCTTTCAGGCTCAGGCTATTACAGTGATACTAACCCTATAGTGATCATCTTGCTCTCAATGCCTCACCGCATATATTTTTTTCGACCTGAAACAAGCTAGTTCGTGTTTATGATCTATTTTGGAATTCCTAGACAGACAATGTGCAGTTTGGTCTAAATAACACATCGCTCTTCTATCCAGTGAAAGATGACCTTACCCTCGTGTCTTATCACAAATGACAGATTTAATTTACGTAGCGCCTTTGAAGGTGGGAGGGCCTTTGTCAACGAAGTGCCTCTTCTGAATCTAAGTTACACTATGGCCACGGCTCTCTTTTCACTTGTACACATGTTTGTTGGACCCTTTCAAGAACTCTATTTCAGAATGAGATTAGTAAGACACGATTTCCCTTTACAGAAACCATGTTGGCTATTGCTCAACAGTTTATGTTTTTCTATGCGTCTGACAATTTTATTCTTAACTATTGTTTCGACTAATTTGCCCGGTACTGACGTTAGACTAACCGGTCTGTAATTCCCAGGATCACCTCTAGAGCCCTTTTAAAATATTGGTGTTACATTAGCTAACTTCCAGTCATTGGGTACCAAAGCCGATTTAAAGGACAGGTTACAAACCTTAGTTTGTGGACAAGGGGTTGGGCACTGCAGAGAATACTCCAATGACTTGGGGTTGGTGTGTGCCTGTTGCTACCTGTACAGAGAGAGGAAGACCTAGAGAGGGCTGGAAGGCAGCACTTGTGCTGCCAGCGGCTGGTGATTTCAGGGATATGCAGGCACAGACAAGACTGCTTCATGATAAAAGTAGGTAATGGTGAGGTGCCTCATAACCAGGGATCCTAGTTTTCCATGATTAGAAAACAATTTTCTGATTTAAAAAACACCTGCATTTTTCTGCAATTAAAATGAAATGGTGAACTTTAGTTTCCCTAGCCACCATATATATAAAGTATCAGTTGAACATAATGTTCTACTGAGATACAGTAGATCCCTGTTTATCCAAGCCTCCATTATCCAGCTCTCCATATTAATCAAACCACCAGCTGACTAGGGCTGACTGTGGCTGGGGTTCTGGCTGTCAGCCCTGGATAGCTGGGGCTCCAGCTGTCAGCATCAGCCCCAGGTGGGGCAGACCGCCTGAGCCCCTGCCACACAGGGCTGACCATGAGAGCCCCCGCCCCATCTGAAAATAAGGAATAGAAAGCTCTTTGCCAATTCTCCTGGATTATCCTAATTTTTGATTATCCAGTCTGGTCCTGATCCCAATTAGTTCAGATAAATGGAGCTCCACTGTATTCTAGCGCATTCAAAAATCAACCACAAGAGGGGGAGGTTGCACGCACTGAATAAGTGACACTGGTACTTTCAGTAAAAATTAGTTCTGTTTTTATTTTTTCACAAAATGTAAAAACTAAAGATTCTCTGTAAAAATGCGATTTCCGCATTTTTCCATGGGAAATAGATTTCTAGAACCCTGGCTCATAACCCTTGGTACCCCTGTGGAGGGTCACAAACACCCACAGGTGTTAACAGCAGTGAGTGAGAACACTGACAAACTGGACTATTTATTGAAGTACTCTAGACCAAGTGAGATTTCTGAAAGCTAAAACTGGCAAACCTAACTCCATTATTATTTTTTTAAAAAGGGTCAAAAGACAAGCCAGGAAATTATAGCGCAGCAGGGTTAACATCTGGCATGGGAAACCTTTAAGGGATGTGATATGAGAACACCTGGAAAGACAGTTTGATTAAGGATAGCCAGCACGGATTCAGACACAAGAGGTCATGCTTAACTAACCTGCTGGATATCTTTGAAGATAATAGTGCCCCTGCAGATAAGGGAAATATGATGGATGGCATATAGTGTACTCAGATTAGATTTTCCAAACAACATTTGACAAGATTCAACATAAGAGATTAATAATGAAGGTAAATCATTATGGAATATGGGGTAAAAGAATGTGCTGGGCAGAACAATGGCTTATGAGCAAGAGACAAAGTGCAGTAATAGATGGAAATTTTCCAAATTTTGAAAAGGGTTAATGAGTGGAGGGGTCACTTTTATTTGAAGAGAGAGGTTGGCTATTATTTAAAAATGTTGCTGACAAGAATTTTCTCATGACCTATGTTTCAATTTGGCAAAGGTTTCTAATAGTTGAACTCCCTTACAAACTTTATTTCAGGATCTCTTTTGTTCATAGTACAGCGTATACATTCTCACAAAAGTGCAGAAAATAAGGTCTGCGTCTACTGATGCTACTCTGTGTCGGATACCAAAACTGGGAGCAGAGCAAAGGAGAAACAATGGAAGCAGGTCAAAAGGATCTGGCTCATTCAGATGGCAAGGCTGCAAGCTTATGGAAACTGCAGTTCAACCCAGAAAAACGCAAAATAAACTAATTTTGAAGCAAGGAATCCAAGTATAGATGCTAAATGCAAGACCCATCAGTAAATTGCACAGCAGTGTTAAAAAACAGAATACAAAGTTGAATTAGCAGAGCTCTAAAATACAACAAAATGAGGTGACTTTGTTAGTTGATGAGACTGGGTCTAACAAATCCTTTGTGCTAGTCACTATGCCACAGGAAGGATATTGTTGCCTTGAAGGGTGTAGCATAGGGCAACAAAAAGTGAAACCAGATTCTGGACTATTTCAGGGTCTTAAATTATGAGGGTGAACCAAGAGTGATATGCTTATTCACATTGGAAAAGAGATTACTTTGAGGTGAACTAACAGAGGATTTTCAAAATCATGAAAGGGGGTGATTGACGTAATCATTGGCAGTTTTTTTGGGAGGGCAGAGCGGGAATGTAAAAGCATAAGGGGCAAAACTTAAAAATAAAGCAATTGGGAGGAAATAGGGAAGCCATCAGACAGAACTATTTCACTCACAGGGTAATAAACATGTGGAATAAGTTAGTGGGACAGCGGCTGAAACAAAAGAATATAGACAAGTTCAAAAGGCACCTGGATTTGTTTCAGGAGAAAAAGGGGGATTTCGGGATATTGTGGAAAAGCATAAAGTTGTGATTCAGGTACATTTTAAAAAGGCAAATGTGTCAGGCCAATTCTGTGTTACTAAAATTGTGCACATTCTTACGCGCTGTAAAAGAGAATTTTCTGTGCTGCTGCCACTGGGATACCATGACATGGTGATTAGGGAAAGGATAGCAACACAGGGCTCTGCTCCCCTCCTGCTACTCTGGGCCAGGCCTTTTGAATTATACTAAAGAAAAATCCCTCACCCACATGCTTTCCACCCCACTCCCCAGGCTAAAAAGAAGAAATACATGAGCTTTGGAAATGTCACCTAATCCCACTGTCAGCGACTGCCTCCAGCATTCGTTAAAACTGCTGTTGCTGCCATTTGGGGTACACCACACCCAACACTAAGTTAGTTACAGGAGAAAAGGAGTGACAAGTGACAACTGCATTGTTACTTTCAACAGGAACCACCAGGGTTCTCACTCTTAAACTGTGGAATTATCATCACAGGCCATAGGAAAGATTACCTACTATATCCCTGAGGTGCCTCACTCCCTCCTTCTGCACTGTTAACTAAGGAACCCCCCCGGTTATATGAGCGCTCTCAGGCTGGCCTTTCCTTTTCAGACCTAGGGAAGACTGGGAACTGATGAGTGGCTTGGCAAAGAATGACAGGCACCCACCACATTCCAGTTATGTTAGCAGCTCCATTTGGAATCCACACACTTCTTTCTCCTCCTTGAAGATCAAATGGCTGTGATTTTAGAAACACCCAATGTTGTCCTGAAACCAAAGGAATTTACCCTCCTGCCATAAAAAACTCACATTAAATTAGCATTCAAGATTGAATGGATAGCTTGATGAGCAAGCAGAGCATTGGGGGAGGAGGGCTAGTAGATGCAGAACCAGAGGTGGTGGAGGGAAGGCAGTAGACAGCAGAGACACATATAATTTGCCCAAGGGGCAGAGGAGTATGCTAACCAAATGTCCCCTCATACTCTTTTAAAAGTGTAGCATGCACTTTCCCAACAATTCCTGCAAGCAATATGGTTTGCTCTTTTGAGGAGGAGGGGTGCTCTGGCTAGGTACTGCAGTCCTTATAGGACCAGAGTGACACAATGCATCTCTAAGTGGACCATGACATGACATATCTGCACATTTACATGCCACATGCCAACCTACAATCATATAAATGTAGATTCATGTCAGGCTCCCACCGCATGCTCACAATATCTCCCAGTAACATGTACTGTACCACCATGGCTTGCAGGGTCCCCCTGTGTGCTGCTGAGGACTCATTATACCAGCTCAAATAATCTGGCGTCATGGAGTGATACAGGAATTGAGGGTAAGCAATGAGGAGTACTCATCAGCCATTTAATTTGAAGGTCACTGGCCAAATAGATTGCAAGAACACTAATACTCAATTATCCCTTTATTCTTTATTGCATTTCTGTTAAATGTAGAGGAAAAAGTTACTGAGCATGTGCACTAAATAAAAATATCCACAAACACCTTAAGTCACTAGTCTGGTTCTGATTACCTTGGTATGGATATAGAATCACAGAATATCAGGGTTGGAAGGGACCTCAGGAGGTCATCTAGTCCAACCCCCTGCTCAAAGCAGGACCAATTCCCAACTAAATCATCCCAGCCAGGGCTTCATCAAGCTGGTCCTTAAAAACCTCTAAGGAAGGAAATTCCACCACCTCCCTAGGTAACCCGTTCCAGTGCTTCACCATCCTCCTAGTGAAAAAGTTTTTCCTAATATCCAACCTAGACCTCCCGCACTGCAACTTAAGACCACTGCTTCTTGTTCTGTCATCTGCCACCCAGGGGTGAAAGTAAGTTAAAGGACTTACCAGTATGCAGGAGTCCTGGGCAGGGGTGGGGCCTCAACGGGAAGATGTGGGGCCTCAACAGGAAGAGGCAGGGCCTTTAAATCAAGATTTAAAGGCTCTGGGGCTCCCACCCACAGCTGGAGTCCTAGGGGCTTTAAATCACCCCTGGAGCCACCAGCTGCAGAGGCGGCTGGGAGCCCCGGGACTCAGGGGAGATTTAAACAGCCCAGAGCTCTGGCCGCCGCTACCGCAGCAGCGCTCTGGGCCCTTTACATCTCCAACGGAGCCGTGCCACTGCTACCCTGGGGCTCCGACAGCCGGACTCAGGCGGTGATTTAAAGGGCCTGGGGTGGGGAGCCCCTGGACCTTTAAATCGCCACTCGAGCCCAGCTGCCAGATCCCTGGTGTAGCAGCAGCAGGGCTCCCGTGGGGATTTAATGGCCCAGGGGCTCCTGCTACTGCAGGGAGCCCTGGTCCTTTAAAGCACTGCCCAAGCCCCAGTGCCTGAGCCCCAGGTAGCAACAGCATGGCTCTAGAGGTGATTTAAAGGGCCTGGGGCTCCCCACAGTGGCTGGAGCCCTGGGCCCTTTAAAGCACCACCGGCACCCTCCCACTGCTACCCCAGGGCTCTGGCAGCACGGCTCAGGAGGTGATTTAAAGGGCTCTGGGCTCTGGCTGCTGCAGGGAGCCCCAGACCCTTTAAACCGCCAGCCTGGGGAAGACGGTCGGGTCCAGCACAGCATACCAGCTCTTCCCAGTATGCCATACCGGCCTGTACCAGCTTACTTTCACCTCCGCTGCCACCACTGAGAACAGTCGAACTCCATCCTCTTTGGAACCCTCCTTCAGGTAGTTGAAAGCTGCTATCAAATCCCCCCTCACTCTTCCCTTCTGCAGACCAAATAACCCCAGTTCCCACAGCCTCTCCTCATAAGTCATGTGCCCCAGCCCCCTAATCATTTTCATTGCCCTCTGCTGGACTCTCTCCAATTTGTCCACATCCCTTTGGGGGGACCAAAACTGGACACAATACTCCAGGTGTGGCCTCACCAGTGCCAAATAGAGGGGAATAATCACTTCCCTCGATCTGCTGGCAATGCTCCTACTAATACAGCCCTATATGCCGTTGGCTTTCTTGGCAACAAGGGGACACTGCTGACTCATATCCAGCTTCTCATTCACTGTAATCCCCAGGTCCTTTTCTGCAGAACTGCTGCTTAGCTAGTTGGTCCCCAGCCTGTAGCAGTACATGGAATTCTTCCTTCCTAAGTGCAGGACTCTGTACTTGTCCAGATATGTCCAGAGTAACTCTACTGAAGTTAATGAAGCTGTTCTGGCGTAACTGAGACCAGACTTAGGCCTTTTCCAATACGACAAAAAGGTTACAGATGGATTAGCAAGCATTTGTAACTATCTACATTTAGTCTGTTCTCTATAATTTTTAAAATAGCCAAATAAATGTTTTGTTAAAAAATTGCTTCCAAGTTTAAAATTTAAATGCACCATTTCAGCCTCAAGCTAATTTTTCTGGATGAAATATGACACCCCCTGATATTAAGCAATTGTAATGAAAATACTAACAAGCCTTTAAGAGGAAATACAAAGTATTTTGTGTAACTTAAAAGTCATTGTTGTATTCATTGTTATTTACAGTGCCATTCAGAAACTGCAAACATGAATGATTTTGAAACTGAAATCTGTTTGTTTACTAAATATTTCCTCCTCTGTTGCACAACACTGATTTGTTATTGAACAGATGACCACAAATGATGGGCTTCTGGCACATATTTTATTTATATTTATTTAGGGAAAAAACCATATGGGAGAACTCATTAGAAAAATAAAGAGTTATATGGACACTGTAAATGAATACAAGGGGAAAAACAAGGGAGGTGAAATGTTGGTCCTGTCAACGCTGACAATACTGCTTTAGCCCTCATGGCAATTACAGGTATGGGATTTGAAAAATTAAAGTGGAAAATGCAAATCTGCTATTAAACAGGTCACTGTTCTTTGGGCATATCCCAGTTTAGCCAACAGCACTCCCCTCAACATATCTCAAACCATGACTTCTCTTCCTTTGATGATCTTGTGGTTAAGGCACTGGGACTCAGAAGACCTGGACTCAATTTTCAGTTGTGCCACATACATCCTGTAACCTTAGGCAAATCACTTCATCATTCCATGCCTCAGTTCCCTACAGAAAAATGGGGATAGTTGTATTTTCCATCTCTCACAGAACTAAGCGTTGAGAGAGTAAATTCATTAATGTTTGCAGTTTCTGAATGCCTCAAAGTGATGAGAGCCATAGAAATGTACACACAGATCTAGACATCCACCTGTTTGTGTTAGTCTGAACATTCTGCAGCCACTAGAGAAGCACTAAGTGCATTACCAGTACTACTGAAGTTCTCTAATAGTGCTAAATGAATGCCCTTTAGTACAGAAAAGTACACTTAACAAGCAGAATGTTACTAATTGTATTTGCAATACAACAATTTAGAGCTGAGCTGTCAGATATTAATGTGTAAGAAGTCTGACAGTACCATAAATCAGAATCATTTGCTAAAAAGGCTAAATTAGTTTTCTTTCTTCTTTCGTAATCTAGAGCTGTATTTTCCAAAATGCTTTTCGTGGGATACATGCCACCTGCTGTACTCTCTCCAGGACACCTCCTGTATCATTTACATCTAGTATCCTGTAAAAGCAGCAAACAGTCCTGTGGCACCTTATAGACTAACAGACGTATTGGAGCATGAACTTTCGTGGGTGAATACCCACTTTGTCGGATGCATGAATCTGTTAGTGTTAGTCTGGATCTACATACAGATCCAGACTAACACGGCTACCCCTCTGATATCTAGTATTCTGTAAAAGCCCACCTAGTTCTGTTTTCCAGATCTCCAACAAAGGACCATTCCCCACCCCTATCCCGAAAGGGTCTTTTACAGCCTCCAATCACATCACTTACAGAGATTTCTTCTGGGTGGTATGAATAATATTAAACACACTGTGAAAATAGTTAACAGTATTTGTAGAGACCAAATTCTCTGCTGGTGTAGCCAGAGTTTTACCCATTTATGGCACCAGAGAATTTGGCCTTTGGAATGTACGGTCAACCCTGCCAACCTCCTGCACGCCAACTCCATTGTTCACTATAGAAACTCGATTTGAGAATATCTCTGTTTAGAACTAAAGACACGACCCTCCAGAGCCACTTGTTCTTTCATTGGAAAGTTCACATCTGGATGACCCAATTAAACACATACAACTCCAGTTTCTTACAGAAGACAAACCAGGATATAATTACAAATAAAATACAATGTTCTCTTACGTGTGTACTGTTTCACTTAAATTCTCTGGCTGTTTTGTTTGATTAAGCATGTTCAATTAAAAATAAAATCAACGTTGGTCCATTATTTGCAGTACATTTTCCACCTCTCCAAAACTGAATGCAAGGTTTGGGCAATAATTACAGTTTCCTTTATTAATGATCAACTGAAATTACAACCATGATGGTTAGATTCAAGCTTGATTTGAGAACTGCTTCTTCCTCCCCCGCAGAAGTAATTTTCAAAGGGAAATGGGCAGCTGTTCTCAAGTTTAAACCAGTGAACAAGTATTAAGGGCCAAAAGAGCGCACTCTATCCATATAAACATTCCCATGGACTTCAACAGGAGAGCTCATTAATAAGAGCAGCAGAATTTGGCCCCAAATATCCAGAAAGATGATCTAGCAGAAGCTGTTACTCCAGAATCCTCTACCAAGCTTTCTGAGCACCAGAAGCAGTTTAATAATTACTGATGCAGCAGAAAGGCCCAATTATGGAACAGAAAATAAGATACCATATTTTTAGTTTTACTCAAAGCAACTAGGGCATGTTTCCTTGTACAGGGCTCCAAACTGTGACTCTACTTTGGAAAAGCAGGGAGGGAGACTCACTGTGGCATATTGGCATAGCAACTGGTGAGCAAACACATCATCTTTCCACCTGGGCAGCAGTACATATACATGTACGATTGAGTTAGAAATTGGAATAGTAGAGGTACCTGCCGAGGGACAAGTTCATGCTGGAACATTAGGATGGTTGTCCATCCCGAGCTTCCACATCTCAGGTCACATGCAAGTGGGACAGCTCACATGAGAAAAAAATTCCCCCACACAGCTACTAGAGCCTTATTAATAAAGGAAGCCTTTGCTTTAGGTGAATTAGTATCAGTCTGGCCTGAAGAAGGGGGTTGAGATGGTGAGAAGAGACATGGTTATAATGAACTGTCTCCATCACAGTTATTTTTGGTTCAGTACAGAATCAGCTGAAAAACATTTGGACAGGGCAGGCAGATTTCTGAGGAGCAAAAAAAGGAAGTCACGCAAAAAGCACAGCACTCCGAAGACACAGGCTGAACTCCACCATTGTCAATACGCCGCTTCTCCTCTGGCCCTGCCCACCTCCTTCAGTGCTTCATTCAGGCTTGATTCCAGGGCTGCCCAGGAAAGTAAGGGGAAATAAGTCCCCCCACACACACACACACGCTCCTTTGCCCGGACACGAAGGGCTTGCCTGGACTGGGAGAGGTATGGAAAAGAGGGGAGCAGGAGGAAGGATGGAGGAAGATGAAAGCGGGCTCTGCAGGGCCACTACTGCTCCCTGCGAGCATGTGAGCAGCGAGGAACAGTGTGGGAGCAGACTAGGTGGAACCATAGTTCTTTTCCTTCCCTATGTGTGCGTGCAAAGCTGTCCAGGCATGAAGTAGAGAGCATGCCACGTCTGGTAACAGGCCAAAGCAGTATACGCCCTCCCAGTATTTTTCAACACAGGAAGTCAGGGGAAATGGTAACTCAAGAGCTGCACCTCCAGGTGACAATTCCTTTTTGGAGCCATGGCAGGAGTGGCTCATCAACACGTCACCTGGTACTTAGACTAGGAGTACATTCGCAATGTAGCCACTAGCTAGTAAGTTCTTCAGGGCAGGGATCTTGTTTGTACACCACCTACTGCACTGTGGGCGTAATTAATACATATTAACCAGAAGAATGGCACCCTGAAGGGAGAGGTTCTGTTACAGAGAACTACAGTAAATACCCTTGGATGAGAGTGTGCGTAAAAATATAGGTCCCTGCTCTTAACATTAGTAACAATGAAATACAATCTAATGACATTTAATTCTATTACCATGCAATAGCTGTAACAGACACCCATGACAATGACAGCATAACTGTGACTCTTCTCTCCCCCTCTTTGTGGTTAATATTTTGTAAAACGTTATTCCCTCCTCTCCCCGTCCCGCTCAGGCACTCTGGGGATACACGTAAGAAATCTTTTACAAAGGCGATATCCTGGTTTTTGCAGCAGCATCGCACAGGATGAACGTGCTGCAGTGCCAGGATACGAGCTGACGATGTCACTAGTAGAGCTGATTTAAAACAGAAAATAGAGTTTTCCTCTTCATGAAATTTTTCTCCCAAAGTGTCTGCTTTCTGCAGAAATGTTTGACTTTTCCAAAAAAGGGCGCTCACAAAACCTGAAGTGGTTTTGCTTCTTCCCTGAAAACTGACTGACTGAATATTTGCAAAGCAAAACTTTCCATTTTGATGAAAATGAAGCCTTTCAACATTCCTGAATCAAATTGTTTAACTTTCACTTGGTTTCACATTAAACCACATCCTCCAGAGCCACCATGGTTCTCACAACAGGTCAACAAGAGGGGAGGCCACTCATCATAGGAGAGACTTACCAGCTAGGGAGCCTGGCCCCTAGTGGAGAATGGGGGAACGAAGCAACTGAACTACAGCTCCTATGAGGCACCGTGGCAGCACACACAGACACAATTTGACATCCAGCTGCCCCAGAATGAAACGTTCTGATTTGATATCTTTTTTCTGTTTTCCAAGGGGAAACTTTCAGGATTTCGACCAAAAACTCAGATTTTTCTGTGGAAAACCTCCTCTTTTTTTTTTTTTACCCACTCTAATGACTAGATTCTTCAGCTGTAGTCACTATGCTCTCCCACAACCACATCACACCACATTACACTCCAGTGTGACAGAAGAGGGATTCCAGATTTCCCTAGGAAGCCAATTTATTCATGAAGACAAAGCAGCAGCTTGAAATCCGCCAAGTGTACTTACTTTTATTAAAATCAAGGAATTGGTTCATTAAAAAAAAAAAAAGTAATTCAGATTTTCACCACCACACCACTTCCATATTTTGTCTTTTGTACATCCCTTCCATTTTATTTCCCTGGCTCCAACAGAGACCAAAAGCTGTAATCCCCAATTACTGCGAGAAAGGCCAGTCAACTAAGACTGAGAGCCCTGTTTCACAGGCCTTCAGTTGCTTATGCAGATGGAACCAAAACTTCACTGAGGCTCACCCTAGGCTAGATGTAACCCAAAACAACCCAAGCCAGAAAGTGTGAGCCCTTCAACACAGGAAGGGAGCATGTTCAGCAGCCCCTCCCTTCCCGTTAGGACAGGTGTTTTTCTCCTCGCTATTATTCTTATGTGTGTTATAGTAGAGCCCTCAGCTGAGATCAGAGACCCCTGTGGTAGCACTGTACAAACAGAGAATAACAGGCAGTCTCATGGAGCTTACAATCTATAGGATAAGGCAGACACAGGCGAAGGGAAATGGAAGTAAAGAGAGGTGAAGTGACAGCCCGAGGTCAGCAGCAGAGCTGCGACTAGAACCCGGATTGCCTCATTCCCAGTCCCCATTACTGTATCCATTGTTGGCAATGCAGGAGTGATGAAGACCTGAGGCGCACTCCCTCTGGTACAAACAAGGCCACATCCCTTTGGTTGGCTACGCTGGCTCTTAAACAGCTGTGCTGAGGAGTCTCCATGCTGGCACCATCAGCTACACTGATGCCTTGCAGGGTTCTCTCTGCTAATGGCAGCCCTATTAGACAGAGTCCTCTTAAGGAAGAGGTGGGCAAACAATGGCCCGCGGGCCACATCCAGCCCGTGGAACCATCCTGCCCAGCCCCTGAGCTCCTAGCCCCTGACCCCATCCCTGCTGTTATCCCTCCCCTGCAGCCTTAGCTCACTGTGCCGCTGGCCAATGCTCTAGGTGGCAGGGCTGTGAGCTCTTGCTGGGCAGGGCAGCTGCAAAGCCGGGGCCTGACCCAGTGCTCTGTGCAGCACGGTACCGTGGCTGGCTCCAGACGATAGGCGTGGCTGCCTGTCCTGGTGCTCTGGGTGGTGTGGCTGTAGCGCCGCCAGCCACTAGTGCTCCAGGCAGCACGGTAAGGGGGGCAGCGAGGATTGGATAGAGGGCAGGGGAGTTTGGGGTGGTGGGCAGGGATGTGGGCAGGGATGTGGACAGAGGGCAGGACAGTCAGAGGGCAGGGAAAAGGGGGTTTGAATGGGGGCAGGGGTTCCGGAGGCAGTCAGGGAGAAGGAGTGGTTGGATGGGGCAGGGGTTCCGGGGGGAGGGGGGAAATCAGGAAGGAGAGGAGGTGTTGGATGGGGTGGTGGGGGGCAGTCAGGGTGGGAGGTCCAGGTGCGGTGGATGGGGTAGGGGTCCTAGGGGGCCATCAGGGACAGGGAATGGGGGGGCAAGAAGTGGGGGGTCAGATAGGGAGTGGGGGATGGGCCACGCCCTCCATAAAATTTCAGAAACCGGCCCGTCTTAAGGAGTCAAAACTCCCAGCCAGCTCCTCTCTAACTGCAGTCCTTTGAAGCCAGTCCTGCACATCTGCTATCTGAAGCTGAGACAACATAGTTAACACTGGGGCAATCTAATAGCTCAGAGAAGCAATGCAATAATGTGTTATTTGGTCAGGAGTTTTGACCTTGTTTAAAGACAGAGCTGTGCTTGGAAACTGTTAGAATTCTGATGGAAGTTTCAATTACATCCCAGCCCTGCACCAAGAACAGAAACTTTGGATTTAAAGCCATCATACCAGTACCCAGAAGCGAGGGTTGGGCTCCCCTCACTCTGGATTCCTCTCCCTCATAAACACTGCCTTCTGGTTTTTAGTAAAGCCTCACACCTGTTAACTTTGCCTGGAATGCGCCAGTCCTTTCCCTCTGCCTTTCAACAAGCAGTGAAATTACAGCCCTTCATCTGCGCTCACCCTCCTGCTAGACCTGTAACACTACACCAGCCAAATGAGCGGCCACAAATCTTTACAGAGGACTAAGCAAAGTGTGTGTGGGGAAAGGAGGCTGGAGAAGAAGACACCCAGAGAAACATGCCATGTCATGAGAACCAGAACATTAGGAGGCTGTGAGAACTAGGGCAGCTATCACTCAGCCCCGCCTAAGCCACCATGCCAAGGAAGAGAGGTACCACTCTTGCAAGATCAGAGTGTTCTGCTATCTTAGTACACTGTGACATCACCGTTCTTTCAGGTCCTTATTTTAAAATAACAGCAAGGTAACTCTACGCAGGGATGAGAAAGAAGGATGGGAAAATAATGATCTTATATTTATATTATACAGAGAAAATATATTAAAAATATTATTACAGTTGGTATTGCAGTACTGGTCCCAGGATATTAGAGAAACAAGGTGGGCGCGGCAATAGCTTTTATTGGACCAACTTCTGTTGGTGAGAGAGATGAATTTTGGAGCCCCAGAGATCTCTTTTTCAGGTCTGGGAAAGGAGGAATGGATTGTTTAGCATAAGTAGCTAGCACATATTGTTAGGAGCTGTTCCAGGTAGAGTGGCCCCTCTTTTTGTCCTCTGACTGCGGAAGTGTTAACGGGGGACTATGTAACGGGTGCAGTTTCTCACTATTTAAAATTATTTGCAAAGATAGCAGTTGGGATGCCATTTGCTGCAACCAGTGTTCATTTTCATTTACAGGAATATCTATAGGGCTCCTTGCCACAGTATTGAATGGACACTTGCTGCTTGTGATACATAAAAGAAAGTGATTGGAATCACAGTGCTGACAATGTCTCCACCCTGTGGGACACAGTGGTCACACACACACACACACACACCTGATTTTTTGCTCCTCTATGTTTGCTGGGGAAGGAACAGGCACAGAAAACTCTGCTGTGAAAAAAAAGAAGTAAGGTAAAGATATAGCAAGTGAAAAACCAAAAGCTCTACTCCCATCTGAGGAAATCGTTTGTAGTTAAGTTTTTGTCCACTTCTTTAATTGTTAAATTTCAGCTTCCATTCTGACATTTTACCACTGCCGTGATACAGAAGCAGTGCTCAGTGCTGGCTTCATGGCTGACGCATCCCTCAGTGGGATTTCAGACTCAGCCCTGGTCTACACTACACAGTTAGGTCAACACTCGGCAGCTTATACTGACCTAACTAAGTCTGTGTACACACTACAGCCTTGCTCCCGCTGATGTAAGTGCCCTACTGCACCGACATAACTACTCCTCCTCCACAAAAGGCACAGGGCTTATGTTGGTGTAGTTAGGGAGACAGAGTGTCCATGTAGACACTGTGTAGCTCACACTGGCTGTCATTCTTGTCAATTTCATGGCTCCAGCCTGGACTCCCCCCCATCTCCGCCCTGGGTCCCAGCTCCCAGCCAGGATGCTGCCTAGGCTCCCCACACCTCGCTTGGAGAAGGGCTGCTCCTGGGGTCCCAGCTCCCCACTGGGAGTCTGGCTGCACCTGGGCAGCTGTTCCACTCCCATTAGACAGCAGAGAGGTGAGAGCGAGGGGAGGAGGCTTCCAGTGAGAAGCAGGGAACAGACAGGGGGTGAGAAGCTGGCAGGGAAATGGAAGCCTGTGGGGCAGCCAGGCTCCCAGCAGGGAGCTGCAAGCATAGCTGAGAGCCTCCCGACTCTACCTCTCTTAGGTCAGTGGAAGCACTCCTGGTGAGGATGTGGACTACTGGTCCAAGAAGGGCAGTGTGGACATGCATCACCACAGTAATTACTGCAGAGGCAGTAAGTCAACCTAATATAGGACAACTCAAGTTTTTAGGGTAGACATGCCCTAACAGAGGCACAAAGTGCATATCGTACTTTGTGTGCGGCTCAGTTGCACTATCCCAAACATGATATTGGGGAACTAAGATCTCCTTTCAAAAGAATCTGCCGTGAACATCTGCACACACACCCAAATCCCCAAGAAGGGGGAACTGGAAATTGAAAGGCATAAATGTGTTTGGGATGATTTTTGAAAGAAAATGACTATGAAATGTTGACATTAAGTAACACTTTAACCCAAAGATGAGAGAGAAGCAGAGATGTTCTATGCCCTGAAAGGAAAGATCACTTTGTGGGAGAGGCATGAAAGGTTTTTAGATTATGTTGAACACAGAGAAGACTCAGACAGGGGAGAAGGGAGAGATGCAAATATGCTTTTGGTTCCCCTCCACTCACACACACAGAGGAAGGCCGTATGTTATGGAGCACTGACAATACTTTATAGGATATAGATGACAGAAGCCTCTTTGCTTGAAAGAGTTTGAATGAAGGGGAGAAGGAGCTAAGGAAGGAAAAATGAATGGCGGGTCTCTAAAAGCTAACAGTGCATGTGCTGTGCCAGCATGCCTGTCAAGAACTGAAGCACTGGTATCCAAGTATTATTTCCTCTTCACTGCATTGCGGAGAGCCTGTGGCATCTTAGCAGATTCCAACATTACCTTAGCGATGTCCAGTGGAGCAGCTGCACTCCAGAGAGCATCTCGCCTGCACGTCCCCAAGCTGTCAGTTTGCAGCACATCATTCCAGCCATCCGAAAGAGAGGCCAACAGAACAGGGAAGGCTCAGTGTGACCTGCCCAATAACATTCTCCGCAGACTGGAAATCCCAGTCAAATCTCATTCCGTCCCATCCTAACCTCCTGCAATCAAAACTGACAAGGAAAGCTAACTACAGAACCCATTTTAAGCCTCATCTGAACTCCCACAGGTCACCTGCATGCTTTAAACATTTTGATGGGCTTCCTGCAATGTGTGCATAGCTCTGAACGACTTACAAATGCCAATTTACCAGGCATCCCTTATTCCATTTGTCTTAACTAATAATTCAGTGTCAGAAGCCAAACACTATGTTTAGTATTTGAAAAATGTTTCAGGAAGCGTGCAATTGAACTGGTTGGGATCAGGTACCAAAATGTGCCGAAGAGGTAATGGAGCATAGTTTGTAGGGTATCATCTCCACAAATAAATTGCTATGGAGACTATTAATCCTTAATTATCTATTGAGGCATCTCCAGAACTAACTGAAGAATTACTGAATTGTCTCTACTCATTACCTTCACCTACAAATCTAACAGATGGGAGAGAAAAGTCTATCGGCAAAATTCTGCTCTCAAGTGTGCGTAACAGATCTCAGCTCCAGTATCCTGCTTTCCTTGCATGTCAACGGAAGAAATGCACACAGAGAGCAGAATATCAAATTCAAGATATCTTGTATGAATCCAAGAGCAGCATTTCACCCCTAATGAACGGTGTAGCAGTGGACTGTCTCCTCATCCATACACTGCCCCAAGATGGAAAGAGAGTTAGAAGTCACAAGTGTGCTCTACATACACACACATATTCAATCTATATGCAAATACATCATTGAGATAACTGATCCATCCTACAGAGTAGAACCTCATCAGTTACAGAGCGACGCAGTGCAGATTCTGAAATTGGTTCATGAGAAAGTAAGGCACTGATCCAAAGCCCACCAAAATCAATGGGAGTCTTTCCATTGACTTCAGTGGACACTGGATTGGGTCCCGAGTGAATGAGCACAACAAACAAACAAACCCTAACAACCACCATCATCAAGATGTGCTTTACTCATTTATTTTTCCAGCTGTAGTGGAGTTGTAATCATTTATGGTAATAATCCAGAGTGCACTATGTAATTTTGTAAACACAATAAAATCTTTGAAAGATGAGAATTTCTTCCCACATCTTAATATTAAATCTTTGTGGCAAGGTGGACAGAAGCTATGGAAAATTATAATGGAGATTTTTTTTCCTGGGTGCACTTTTAAATTATATCAAGGGAGCCTTGATATGCTTAAAGGAGCACACGGTTACGCATCTATGCATCCTTTTTAGTGTGCATAAATCCTAAGAAATGAAATTAAATAATAAAAAAGCGTGCAGCTTAGCAAAGTGCAATTTACTGAGATTTGACTATCTCTCCCCGCTCCCCCCCCCCCATACAGCAGGTAACTTGTCTTTGAGTGATTTAAAGAATTAAGATACTTAAGAATGGTTATAACTGGATTGAGTGAACACACAAGACATGGCCCAGTCCTGCAGGCTTCCCTCCCATTGACTTGCATAGAAAGATTCCTACTGTCTCAGGCATCTGCAGAGAACCCAACACCCTAATACCTAAGTGTTACTATTTAAGTGATATAATAAAAGGGAACAAAAACAGGGGGAAATAGATTAATTTACAAAAAAGAATCTACTATTCAGCAACATACTTAAATATGTGGTCAATTTAAAGCACATGAGTAATCCTAGTCTTCAGGCATGAGCTTAAATACCTTTTTAAATCAAGCCCTAAAATAACATCTCAATTAACAAACACCCTGCAAAAAAATTAAAATAGTGCCTTCTCCTGCAACATACAAAAGTTTCCATCTCATATCTGAGCAAAGGAAAGAGGTAGGAAAGAAAAGTGTAATAAGAAGTGACAAAGGTTGCCTTTCCCTTCTCAAATGTCAGTGGCCACTGATCACTAAATCACTTCAGCACCGTATTAAGTAAATGTCATGGAGAGTTACTGGCAATCTCCTATTAATTTAAAACATACTTATAAAGTTTACTTTAGGAATGTAGTTTCTTTTTCAATGAAAAATGCTCTCTATATTCAGTTGGGAGCATTTTGGACCTAAGCAGCGAGGGTGCGAGGCTGCTGATAATACAAAATGCACATTTACTATGAACTCCTAGTTACACATCTGTAATATATTGTCAAGGTTGCTTTATAGCTTAATTGTGATATTTCTTTATCATTTCAAAGCATCCACCCCATTTGGATTTTCACATTTTTAGAATATATTTTGTTCCTAGAATTTTGTGGCAACTCTAGTAAAGCAGTAGCCATTAATCATTCTTTGGGAGTTAATACTAACTAATAAGCACTTTAAATCTTCAAAGCACTGCATAAACATTAACTAGTTTTCACAACATTTCTATGAGGTAAGCAAGTAAGTGTTGTTATACCCGTTTCAGTAGGCAATGACTTACTTTTGAGAATAGCTTTTAAAATCCATGTTAAACATACTTTAACCTACCCACGCTGGCAGGTAAAAACATTTTTAAAGTCTATGAAACCATTTGTTTTTCAAAAAATGGATTTCTAGCTTGGCCATTTTATAATTTGTGAGATTGAGGCTACAGAGGTTGTCCGGCACTGGGATTACAAAACTCAGTCGTTCCAGGCTTGCACTTCATCCACTAGATAACTCGGTCTCCCACAGAACCAAGAGAAGGACAGGGATTCTCCACTGCTCTTATTTGCATCTGAATTTGATTGCACCTTCTTTCCATGGAAGCAACATGAGCTGCAGCAGAGATCAAGCACAGTCATGGCATCGATGAACAAATTCAAACACAACCACTGCATTTGGTTTCAGAGTCAGGACTTGACTGACATTTTCTCAGTCAGAGACCATCTATCTTTTCATCAGGTGTGTACACAGTGTTGGGCAGTGGGGCCCTGATCCCTTATTGGGGCCCCTAGGCTCTACTTCCATACAAATAAGCAAGCTGCAAGACACTAAGACACATCTGTGGCCCCGTTCCCTTTGTCTAGGGACAGCTAGAAACTTGATTCCCAGACCTGACAAGGTGTGGGAGCATATGCCAACTCCCTTCCAGTTCAGAAACAAGCAGCAACATTCATCCAAATGCATGGGAACACACACAGAGGCTCAACCCAAGACCTTTGATTCCAACATACAGTGGAAGCAGCGGACTAATATATTGCATTTTAGGACACTGTTCATTTCTAACTGCTTGCTATCCATCAGGAAACAAGGAAGACCGGGGATTAAAAATCAAAACGGCACATTTTTTATTCAACAGCTCCCAGAAAGACATAGCAAGATCTTTGCTCCCAATTCACCTAGCAGAAATAAAAGGTTTCCCTTCTTTCATTCTTAGGATACAACCGATTGCATTTATCATGCTACTGCACATTCAGCAGAAA
This sequence comes from Chelonoidis abingdonii, assembly GCF_003597395.2. Classification (NCBI taxonomy): domain Eukaryota; kingdom Metazoa; phylum Chordata; order Testudines; family Testudinidae; genus Chelonoidis; species Chelonoidis abingdonii. The sequence goes on from NC_133769.1 coordinate 230,512,123, forward strand.
AGCGGCAAATACACAAATAAACTAGAATAAGGTTAAATTTGTGGACTATATAGCTGCAGTACTTCTGTACTGCCTCCTCTCCCCCCCCTCCCATATCTCCTTTCACCCAAGCATCACTTCAAACAGCAGATAAACCAGTGTTTTGAATTCTTCTTGTGATGTTGTAACTAGCTGGCAACTGGCATGACATGTTGTAGGGAGGTGCACACAAATACCGAAATCAGAAATAATGAGATTTCTCTCTCATATGCAGCATGAAATGAGAAGCAGAACAGCATTGCTGCTGAAAACAGGGTAGTGGGAGGAGGGAGAGGATGTTTTAACCCAGTTTGCTTACTATATGTATTTAAAAAGAAAATGCCTCGCAAGCAAAACACTGGGAAATGTAGACTTGGAGGACTGGACCTGTCACAGAGCTCCGCATCTCAAGCCAAGACAGCTATCTCTGTATCTCAAGTACAAGTGGGTGCACTGTGACAAGGCACCGCTGTGTACTGTGGCCAAACGAACTGATGCTACAAATAAGAACGCAGTGGAGCAGGGAGGAAACAAAAGGAAAGGGGATAAAAAGGCTCCAGTAAATCAATTAGCACAAAGTCTGCTTCAGTTTGTAGACAGCATCAGTAATTGCTGTGTGCATTGTTGGTGATGAATGGGGCTGGTTACCACTGCGCCTCGTCATTCTTATCTTGGCTGGGAACCAGCGGAATACTGATCTATGCTGAAAGTCTTTAGTTATTGCTCAGTAATCAGGGCAAGGTGTCAGCTCTGAGCTCATGCTAACTTGTCCCATCTTCCTTTCTCCCCGCAACCCATGCTTCATTTTAAGGGAGACTTGACACAGCATCCCTCTTGCACTGTGTGAATCCTGTGTTTCTTCCAATTGGCGATTTTGGGGTTGTTGTAGTTTTCAAATAGATGACACGAAAAGCTTTTCTTTAAAACAAACTTTCCAAGACGTTGAACAGGGCTCCTAACTGCCAACACACCAGCTGGGTGCTAGATCTTGTAGTGTTTTACACTTCTATGCAGTGGCTCTGCAATCAATTCCCAATCTTGAAGACTCATTCTTTGGGCTGTGGGAGCACAAGCAAGGCAATGGGCCTGATTCTCCTCTCCTTCACATCAAGGGAAACTCCAATGGCTGAGCCCAAACCAGTGTAAAACCAGCACAAGCGAGAGGAGAATCAAGTCCAATATGCTTGTCACTAAGGTGGCTAGGAGAAGGGACAGAAGAAGCACCTGTTGTAACAGGTTAAGTTAGATTTGCCACGTCTCACTCCTCTGAAAGAAGTCTCTGCCACAGCCCATTAAATGTAAAGGTCTGAGGAAGGATTTTGTTGTGTATTACAGTGAGGCATTTATACTCTCAGTTATGGTGGATAATCATGAGCAGCCTAAGGGAGGGGAAGTTAATGAGAGGCGATTAGCAAGGAAGCACCAGGAATGCAGTAGACCTGCCCCATAGAAAAATGAGGTTATAATTTATTTAGGGCCTGATCCTGGGTGGTTCCGAGCACAGTCCGTATCCCACAGAATTCTGGTGATCCTTGCATTTAAAAGCTGCATTTCATTCATTTCCTTTCGGGCCCAGGAGTCATTTACAGCCTGCCCAGAAATAAAGGCCCTAAAACAATTATTATAAATTAAGTAAAAGTTGAACCAGCTCAACTCTATTACTCAGGAAAGTTGATTTTAAGAGCCTATATGCTACAGAATGCAATATAATGGCAGCCCATTAAATGATCTCTGTGGCAGGAAGGTGATGAACAAGACTGTAAACAAAATAATAACACCATAATAACCATTCTAAGGTAGCATAAAGATTCTCTTTAAAGAGATTGCTTTAGAAAGACCTTTATTATTTCTAAAGCACAAATAACGTTATACAGACAGGTGAGCAAATCTCCTATACTGAATCATTTGGGCCAGGTCTACACTTAAAAGATAGGTTGACATAGTGATGTTGGTCAGCGGTACGGAAAAACCATACGCCTGACTGACACAGCCAGGCCCATCTAACCCCCAGCGTAGAAGTAGCTATGTCTACATAGCTACCATTGTTTGAGGAGACGGTACTCCTAAACTGATGGAAAAACCCCTTCCACTACATATGGGATTATGTTGGCATAGCTACAGCAACATAGCTATGTTGTTATAGTCTCCACAGTGTAGACATACCCTTACTATAGGGTGACCAGATGTCCTATTTTTAAAGGGACAGTCCCATTTTTTGGGACTTGTTCTTGTATAGGCACCTATTACCCCTCAGCCCCTGTCCCATTTTTTCACAGTTGCTATCTGGTCACCCTACCTTACTAGCTAGACGTGTTCAATCCCCTTGACACTGTGGAGTTGTACCTTCTCCAAAAGGAGCACAGTGATTGTCAATTAGAGAAAAACTGAATATTTGAGGCCACAAACAAGATCTAAGCAGGACTAGATTTACCCCCAGCCTATCCCAAAAACGTGACAAGGGATGCTATGGAAAACCCATGTGAGCCACTAGCTCACCACTTTCTCTGTGGTTTTATATGTGGAGCTGGTTAGGAATTTTCTAACACAACTTTTTGTCACTGTTAGAAAATGCCATTTAGTTTAAACTAACATTTTTAGTGGGAAAGAGTCAATTTCAAAGACACTTTCATTGGGAACCAGTTATTCACATCCAGGAAGGAACGTGTGGTGAGAGAAACCCACCCCAGAGTATCTGCCTAGAACTTCCACATCCCGGGTGAGTGCCTTACCCAGCAAGCTATTAGCTATTTTGGGGGAGAAAGGGGTCTCTGAATCTCTCTGTTTTTTCACAAACATTTTCAAAAGGTCTCAGTTTCATCCCAGTGCAAAAGGAAAAGATTTTTGAAATCTTGAAAATTTTCATGAGATGGAAAAGTGGTTATACTTATATGGACCCATACAACTCTGCAATGTATTTGTCCACACAACACCCCTGTGAGATAGAGAAGTGCTAGTATCCCCATTGTACAGATAGGGAACTGAGGCAGAGAGAAGCCAAGTAACTTGCCCATGGTCACACAGGAAGTCTGTAGCAGAGTAGGTATTTTAACCCAAATATCCCAAGCCCTAGACTAGATCATCCTTCCTCTCTATTACTTATTTCCTACATAGACCATCAGTGAATTATGTCTTGGTATCAATGAATATCAAGACATTGCCTCACAGAGGTCAGCATAGTAGAGACACACACCTTGACAAGGGGACCTTGGATAAAAAGAGAAAAGCCAGTTAAAATAAATGCTCTGGTATTTCTATACCAGTCCTTCCTGATTGTAGGCATGCAGGTAAAATAATTCATAGTCATTTTCTCTGTCTCTAATTAGTGTTTTATTATTTTTAGAATATTTGTCTACTATTTGATTGGCACGCCCATACTTCCTGGCTTGGTTTTACAATCATCAGCAATGACATAGATTACATATTTTTCCTTTGCATTCAATTTGCAACAGTCATTCTGGAATCTCTGCAATACCTAAGTATTGTATAATTTTGACCTCTTTATGGTGTTGGGGATTTTAGAGTAGGGAATTTAACCTAGAGTGCTAAATTCCATTGCCATAGACTATTACAGCTCTGGACAATCACCTGCAGTCAATTCCCACTGATTTTAGATTTTTGGGAAGATTTGCTCCACTGAAAGAAAATGTGCCTTTGGCTTTTGGTGGGACTTCTGCAGCAGCAAAGTTTGCTGGTTCATTTTTTCCCTGTGTATGACTGTGTTTCAGGCAGCCAGATTTCCTTCTTACTTTAATGGTCAAATATGAAACAAGATGGATGACTGCAGATGACCCAGCACATCTTATTCATCCCTAATTTGTATAATCATTCATGGTGAGCAGTATATACTGGGAGGGCAGAAAAAAACTCACAGAGAGGCACTCACCTCCTTGTCTGTTTCCCTTTCAGGGCACATATAACTTTACACCCAGCTCTGTGCATTTTTTAAAATATTAATTCTGTGTGTCATTGAAAAGGTGACAGAGTGGCAGACTTGGAGTCAAAAATTCCTTCTCTGCAGCCACAGAATGGATATAACGCAAGTGGCAGCCATGCATGTAATTCATCCATGGGCCTCAATTACCCCATCACTATGATTCAGTCTTGCCCAAAGAGAACTCTTCTAAATGGGCAGTTCAGTTTTCATGGGCATTTATGCATTGAGATATCCCAGTGACTTGTGTTATGTGAGAAAAAAGTCTCTCTCTCTCTCTCTCTCTCTCTAATTTGGATATTTTATATGCCAACTTATTTACTGGAATATCATGATATGACTGGACATTCTCACTCCAAAAACATCTGTAGTGCTATTTCATCTTTCCCTGTTCTCTCTTCCCCTTCTTTCCCCATACAGCAACACATCTCTCTGTTGTATAGGTTATCTGAGACTTCATTACATTTTATCTATTATCTATGCAGGCTTGTATACTGTGATTGTTGGGTTTTACAGGATCAAGAGGGGAGGGAAATAGTCAGGAGAAACAATTCTGACATAATGAACACCAAATCAGCGCAAGACCCATGAGTCCACTGGCTCTTATAATGTGCATTTCTTGCTTATTGTATGTGTAATAGCATGGTTGTTGAAAAATTTTCTTTAAACCTTTTCTATGTTTGTTTATCCCTGGGGCTAGTATTTTGCATTAGAATTTTAGCTCTTCCATAAAATACTCAACCACATATTATGTTAGCCAATTCTTGGACTCCCTAGCTATATTCCCAGACCCCCTTTCAAAGCTGCTACAATTCCTATACTGCTGTTAAAGTAATTGGAGGTGGTGAAGATTTGGGAAAGAGGAACAAGTTACATGCTTTGGCTTTCATAGTTGAAAAGGTGGCAGATAGTTAAGCTTTTCCCAAATGGGTAATTTCTTAATTATCTACATGGATTTTCTGTCTGGTCTTGTTACTGCTACCCCTGCATCTCATTTGGATCTGTTCAGTTTCAGACAATCTCACAGTTGTGGTTTTTGGATGCTTTTGGAAATTACTATAATTATGTATGGTTTGTGTTAGGAAGACTTGAACTCCAAAGCTATGCTGACAACTGTTTACAAAGTATTACATGTGAGAGTAATGAAATTTTACTCAGTAACATTTATTGAGATTCTTTACAATTATGAGAATTTCCTTTAGTAAGCCAACATATAGTTATTAGTGGGTAGCTATCCCCAAAATAGAGATAACTCATGGACGGTCCAGAAAATTGAAAATGGAATATAGCATATTTCACCTACAAGTTACCAGTTCAAATCACAACCAGTAGTAGCTGAAAGGCATTCCTGATGGTTAATCAGAATCTGGTGTGTGGTGACTTGGTGGTCTCACTTGACCCTCTAGGAGACTGGTGTCCACATCACAAAGAGAGCCACCATAACTAGTAGCTTGTTAGTTTTCTCATCAGAGAGATCAAAATCTAAACATATGCAAATAGTAAACTACTTTCCCACTCTTGGAGGTAATCCTCATACCGAACAAGGTTGAGAATGGGTCTGGGGGTAACTGTCACTTCCAATGCCTATACTGGACCTTGTCTGTAAATCGAGAAATTCACCATTGTTAACTTTAATTCATTTTTTTAATGGATCCCTTGTGGAAATGATCCAAGTAGGAACTCTTCATGGTACTGGGTGTCTCCCAATCCATGACCATAGCCCTGGAAATAGCTTGTTGTCAGACTGAGAAGCATCAAGTCTTAGTGGAACAATTTTTCTTCAATCTTTGTAAGTATAACTCACTGCCATTAGTGGAAATTTCACTTGCACACCCGAGGGGAGGATTTGCCTCCCCATTCTCTTCAGTCTGATGTACCTGTCTGTACCAGTCTGTAGCAGTGCTGATGTACCTAAATAATGCAGCAGGGACTCTTGAATTATGGGACAAGAGCTCCAGAGTTGTGCAACACTGACCTCCAAACTCTCTAGGAGAGCGTTGGGCTTTTGGAACAAAGGAATTGCTGCACTGGATCAAACCCTTGGCCCATCTAGTTCACTATCCTGTCTCAGACAGTGGCCAGAACCAGATGTTTCAGAGTAGAACTGGTCAGGAATTTCCAACTGAAATGGGATGCTTTGGTTTTTTTGATGGAAATTGCATTTTCCATAAAATTAAAATTTTCCAGGAGAAGTTTTTTTTTGCTGAAAATTTGATTTTCTGCTGGAAAAATCTAAACAAAATGTTTTATTTTGGGTTAGGTGGAATTAAACTGAGCTGCTGTGGTACCTCATAGGAGTTGTAGTTCGTTGCCTCATGCCCCCATTCTCCTCTGTGGGCTGAGTGCCCTGACTGGACTACATCTCCCATGATGCAATGCAGTCTCCCCAATGGCCAAACCACTGCAGTACATTTTGGGAGATGAAGTCCAGCAAGGGAGCTCACCCCTCAGAGGAAACTAGAGGCATGAGTAGGGTTGTCAGGCATCCAGGTTCCAGTCAAACAGGGACCCTGACGGCTCTGGTCAGCACTGCTGACCAGGCCACTAAAAGTCTGACCAATGATGCAGCAGAGCTAAGGCAGGCTCCCTGCCTGCCCTGGCTCTGTGTGGGTCCTGGAAGCAGTGGCATGTCCCTGTGGCTCCTAGGTGTAGGGGCGGCCGGGGGGACTTCACGTGCTGCCCCTGCCCGGAACACTGGCTCCGCAGCTCCCATTGGCTGGGAACCGCAGCCAATGGGAGCTGTGGGTGGCAGTGCCTGCGGCCAGCGCACAGAGACCACTGGCTCCTCCACCTAGCAGCCGGACATGCCGGCCACTTCCAGGAGCTACCTGAGGTAAGCACTGCCTAGCTGGAGCCCGCAACCCAAACCCCTCCTGCACCCTTCACCCTGCCCCGGGTCAGAACGCCCTCCCAAACCTAAACTCCCTCCTGCAGCCAACTCTCCCACACACTCTCCCTCATCCCTGGCCCCACCCCAGAGTCCACACCCTCAGCTGGAGCCCAAACCCAGCCCCCTGCCCCAGCCCCGAGCCCACTCCTGGACCCCAAACCCCTTAGTCCCAGCCTGGAGCCCTCACTCCCAGCCAGAGTCCTCCTCCCACATCCCTTCCCCCTGCCCCAGCCCAGTGAAAGCGAGTGAAGGTGAAGGAAAGTGAGTGACAGAGGGTGGGGGGATGGAGTGACTGGGGCAGGGCCTTGGGGAAGGGGCAAGGGTGTTCAGTTTTGTGCGATTAGACAGTTAGCAGCCCTAGGCATGAATTACAAATTACAATTCCCATGAGGCACCACAGTAGCGCAAGCAGACAGAAACAGCTTTGTTTCAAACAGAACAGAAACAAAGTGCTTCAAAATTTCTGAATCAAGATTTTGTGACTTAACTAGCAAGACTCATGAAAATTAAGAAATGTACCTGTACCCAGCACCAACAATCATGAAAAGCTGCATCCTCCCTGTAGGCGTCCGCTGTTGGGGTCGCCCCTCTCTGGGGTGGCTGGGAGTCAGGCCGCCTCACTACATGAGTCTGGTGAGTTGGCGGATTAGCCTGGTGATGTAGGAAACAGTCAGGGGCTCAGGCCCTCCGGGGAGGGCTGAGGAAATAGTTCAGTATTTTAAGCCCAGGATCTAGGTCAGGGCGGGGCAGCAAACAACAGTTCAGGGCTCAGACCCTCAGACAGGGGCTGAGCAATGTAGTTCAGTCTATAAGCCCAGGCCCTTGGTCAGGGCGGGGCAGCAAACAACAGTTCGGAGCTCAGACCCTCAGGATTTAACAAGCCCAGGCTCCTGGTCCTGAGCATCGGGGCGAGGGGGAGACTTCCACCCAGGAGTGGGGTGGCGGGGGGACGCAGGCCCGCCCACTCCTCTGCGTCCCAGCCTGGGGCCCTAACAGCGGCAGGCAGCCTGCTGCTGTGTCAGTAGTGATCCTGGCCGCAACATACTGACATTGGCTCTGGGTGTGCTGCAGCCAGACTAGGGTCAGCTGCCCCCGGGCTACTTCCAACCTCCCCCTCTACCAGTACCTGCATCTCAGCGGCATCTTCCACAGCGTCTAGCACCATGGGCTCCTCGGGATACTGAGCGAGGGGTAAACTAGGCAGTTCCTCTGGGTCCCTTTGTACCGGTTGGCTTACTGGCTCTTCCGGCGTCTGGTCGGCGTCCAGCCTCCGCAGGTATGCCCAGTCCTTGGGTTGGTCACAGGCGGCAGGAGTCTCCCCAGCGTGAGCTAGGGCATCAGTGTCTAGCCTCTCCAGTGGCCAGGCTGCTTCTGAGCCCTGGGGTTGGGCTTTTATACTTTCTGCCCTGTGCCTTGACCTCTGGCGGGCGGGCGCAGGCTTCAGTGACTCCGCCCACTTTGGCGTCCATAGGGGCTCGTCCCTCTCTGGGGCGGCTGGGAGCCAGACCACCTCACTACACTCCCCTTTCTTTAGAGGTGGCCACTAGCCTTGTGCAATCTTTGTATTCAAGTGAGCTAAAAGACTGAATTTGTAGCCGGTCACTTCATGGGTGGCACACCGAAAGAGTGTCCTCGACCCCTCACCATCCTTTGCATACAGTTTCACGCATACAGTCAAGCCCACAGTGAGGTAACCCAAATATTATCATCCATTTTTACAGACAGGAAAACCGAGGCATTAGAAGTTTAAAGAGATGCCAACTTAAAATCACATTTCCTTCTGAAAATGTTGTACTTAGCACAGTTACACATAACCTCTAACATACTATAACAGAGAGGGATTAGAGAATTTATTATTTGTCTTGCTGTTTGTTTTCATTATGCATTTGATAACATTTTGTGACTAGTGTTGTTCATTACTTTACTTTTAGCACATGCTCCTCCCCAAGCTCTGCAAGAGGATGTTTACCAGAAACAGCACTAGAAAATGTGAAACTGCACAGCTCTCAGGAAGATGTGCGCACAGAGAATAAGAGAAGGAGTTCTCTGGGACCTGGCCACCATTTTGGAAGTTTAAACAGAGCTTGGTATGTAAACTATGTAATAAAGTTGTTTATGGAAGTTGCCAATTTAGAGTCACGGAAATCTGGGTGAGCAAAAAAACCCCACCCTGTCTTGAAGGAACTAATTCAGCCAAAATTTGGCCCAGTATCTGCACTCTAGAAATTACTGTGAAGCCACATAAGCTCTGAAATTTATGTTTGCTAGGCTTGCGATGTAATTCATGGTACAGAAGGAAAATAGCAGGCCTGAGTCACTACTGCATTATTCGTATGTATGCCACTGCAACTCCTTCAAAGTCAATAGAGTCACACTGGTGTAAAACCAGAATAATACTGGGTTAAATCAGGCTCAGCCTTTTTAATAAATCTGTCCCTCCTTCAGAGTGCTGTCTTGGTGAATGTAATCTTCTAAGAAGACTAATTTCTCACACAATCACAGGCTGTGGAGTGTCTGTATGCATGGCAGTGTTTCTACAATAGGTGGATGTGTGATTTTACTGTATGTAAACACTCCATTCAGATATTCCATATCGAAAGATTGGATGGCATTACAGTAGTTTGCTCTTGGGCAACAACAATCCTTTGTGATCATCGTATCGTGCCTGTGTTACAATTCCTCAGCATAATGTGCCCTAGAAGCCATTTCATTCATTTTGAATGATTAAGCCAAGTTTTCCTTTTTTACTTCTACTTATCCAGTCAAGAGTCTCTTTCAAACCAAGCTCCATTCAACCTCTCTCTACCAAATCCCCACTTACCAAAAAGCACTAACTTTCTAATTATAAATCAGCTACTAACTAGACTGCGTTACTACAGGCATATGGACTAGTCCAGTTCACCCACCCGGCTTGCAAACCTGCTTTGTATTAATCTGTCTTTAGCACAGGAGTCCCTTCTAATTCCTTATTACCTAGACATTCTTTAAACATCTGACAGCATGGGATTTTCCAGACTACCCTCATCTGTTTCCCAACTGCTGCCATATGGTGTATAACTCTCCGTTGTTATCTTGTGGTAAATGAGGTGAGCCTGATGCCAGCCAGATCAGAAGAGCAAGCCCTGTTTTGTTTAAAACTAAACATAAATATGCATACACACATGTATGAGCAGGTACAGAGAGATCTCTTTCTCTGCTTTCTACACCTCTGCATGCACAGTCTATATAAGTGGTATTCTTCCCCAGAAAAAGCTAATCTAATTAATACCCAAACATTGACACCCTCTTCCTCTCTAGGGCACGTCACCCAAATACAGTCCTGGAAAGCCAACAGTCTGAATGAAACCATTCTTGCTTCCCTCTGGACTCTGTTTTGAAATGAAGTGTGGTGCCCAGGCAGATTACTCAAGAAGAGCAACAGTCTATGTGGTAGCTACCAATACTACTGCTTTGACTGAGTACAAACAGCAGGATGGAGAGGAGAATCGCCGCCTTTTCAGCAACACTTAAATGACATGTACAACTGGGAAGACAAGCTGCAAATGAGAGTTTTTGTAACTCGTGCTAGTTTTCACTTTTTGGCTTTTCTGACGATCTGTACAAGCTGTGCACAAGATCCGCTACTACTATTTCATGCTCTCCACACATGCCTTAAAAATGTATTGAAAATTTGCAGCCTGTGTGTTTCATCTCCTCCTCTGCAATTCACTCCCCATCACCTGAAAAATTCTATAATTAAAACCTAACTAGATTCATGGAAATGGCAGAGCACCCAATGCTGAAGTGGCAAATAGAACACCAGTGAAAACCTATACATCGCTTAGGGCTTAATCCAAAGCAGACTGAAATCCATGGAAAGGCGTCCGTTGACATCAAGGGCTTTGGATCAGGTCCTTACTCATCTTCCCTCACTCCTCCTCCAGAAATAATGTTGTATTCTTTGGCAGTCATATCCTCCTATTTGCACTGTCTGTATAACTCCACAGGTCTCAACTTACACGTGAGATTGTCCGTAGGATTTCACAGCCACTATCACAGAAGACGCCAGAACTGTTTGACTGAGTCTCAAATGAGATCACCTCTTCTCTACACCCACTTGTTTCCTATCAGAATTCATGTAGCAATCTAGTACATTTGAGCAGGTAAATCTTTCAATCGTGATTTAAAAGACGTCCTGGCTGTGTGCCGTATAATCTGTCCCAGATGCTTACTCCAGTTTCACGCTTACATTTCATGCACAATGAGTTGCACTTGATGAAGTTTATAACTTGCAGACAACGACGAATGAAGGACTCTGTTTTCAGGGAAACGCCAGGAGATTTTACAAGATATTGCTTATAATCTACAAGTGACAACCCCTGGAATTAGAGGAAAGTCACTGTACAAGAACACAGTATCTGTTCTATCTTTAAACCACAACAGAGCATCCTGTGCTTTGTGCTTGAATCATATTTCAGGACATCAGAGTATTGATGGATACTAGCTGAAGAATACGAATACTTCCTATCCTTCCACGTTTCCTTTAATTCATCCAAGTAATTCCACAGATGGAGCGACTTTTATCTTTCACCTCCTTCATCACACTTGACAAATGAACTAGTTCTCATAACCCATGCCACCCTTTACATCTAATCGGCTAGGGCTGTACTCTATAGATTTTGTCTGCAAAACTCAAATACCTTCATTTTGCCAAATTCAAAGCAGAGTTGGTCTAACAGCCTGCTTCAAATAGCATTTGTAGCTAAAAATACTTGATGCAGATTCTGGCATTTTTTTAATTGAATAGTTATTCAAATTATTATTTCAGACTTTGACTAACCATATTGTCAAATAATATTCCCTGCAAATAACTGCATTTTCCTATCATAAACAGTTATTCAATTTTTTTAATCAATTCTAGTTGAAAGCAGCCACGCAGTCACCATTCCCGATTCTTCCATTTGCAAACAATCTTATGTCATGGAAAACAAGGCATAGTAGCAGGACTGCAGCCATCCTATACTGTTTACAGGTGCACCCACTATACCCATCACCTCAGTTAACAAATAGGGAGGGGACAAACAAAAGAAAAAAGATTTCATGTTCAAACCCTGACCATATCACTAAGGTAGCAGGACAGCCAAGAAGGTAGGGGGAGGCAGCAGTATCTTACTGAATAGAGAAACCTTGAAAAGACTTGGGAGTTATCCAGTTTATCCAGATTCTTTCCTATAAATGCTGTCAGTCTCGCAAACTGGCCTAAACAAACATACAAACCCTCCACAAGAAACCTCCCACCATGCCATACCCTTGCTATAGGACTTAACAATGCAGTTGCCTTTGTATTCTTTGTTGCTACAGAGGCTACATGAGAAAGCATCAATATAAACAATACACACAGAAACCGCTGACCCATGAAACTAACTGCTAGTTAGTCAGTGACAGTGCCCCTGGCATTACTGACAGACACTCCCCTCATGCTTTCTGCTCCAGCCCTACCGAAATACAGCCCAGTGTGTCTTCCCAGTTACCCACTCCAAAAGCTGAAAGGCTTCCTGTTGGCAGCATACCCTACTTTTGCGGCTGCATGTCTCCTTCTCACCCCTCTGCTTTTCCCCTCCCCCTGCCCCGAACCGACCAACTCACTTAAACAGACAACAGTGCTAGCTCTTATTTATCATGCAGTTATGGCCTGAATCCAGAGCCAAGCTGGCGGGCTCAATGGAGGACTAGCATAATCTTATTCAGCTACACACAACCTACTTGTCATCCTTTTGGAAACCAGTGACTCAGATGTAACTTTATTGCGGGCTGGCAGCTGGTGGGATTGGGCAAACCACACAAAAGGAACAATAACAACACACACTGACATGCAGAGCACAGAGGAGAAGGTCTTAATGTAGCTCTCATTCAATCCCCAGCATGGTTAAAACAACATTACCATTCTCAATGGCAGATTTTGCCTCCTGTAGCCAGCCTTTTGGTGTGTGTTTTGTTTCAACAATTTATTCAAACTGGCTACATTGCATTAAAAACTAAACATCAAATTTTATTTCTCTCCCTTTGTTGTATCAACCAGGCAAGGTACTAACAACTTCAACAAGACTTTAGTTTTAAAGCGGAAGCCTCTTTACCAAGCTGCTGCTGCACCCTCTGTAACTCTCACTCAGCCTCCTCAACTCCTCCCCCCTCCTTCCTGTTTCCTGTCCTTTCAGACTCCCAACAGCCAGTGCTCCCAGTTCTAATAATTACAGCAGCATCTAAACATCACATTCCCTCCTCTCTTAAGAAACTCTCCCAATTAAAATAAACATTGTTGTTCTAACTACAGGAGCAAATAGGAAACAAGACACTATACTATTGGCAGAAATATTACACTGAAAACACTGTAGATCAGGGGTAGGCAACCTATGGCATGTGTGCCGAAGCCGGCACACGAGCTGATTTCAGTGGCACTCACACGCTCAGTCCTGGCCACCGTCTGGGGGGGGGGGGGGCTCGCATTTATATTATTTTATAATGAAGTTCTTAAACATTTTAAAACCTTATTTACTTTACATACAACAATAGTTTCCTTTCTATATTATCGACTTATAGAAAGAGACCTTGTAAAAATGTTAAAGGTATGACTGGCACGCAAACCTTAAATTAGAGTGAATAAATGAAGACTCGGCACAGCATCTTCGAAGTGCTCGATCCGGCGTTAGGATACTACATAACACAGCCTTTAGTCCAGACAGGTGGTCGTCTGGGTCTGACAGGCCGTCTCTCAAGCCCTGGTTCCAGTGCAATGTCTTGTTGTGTTGGTTCTACGCTGAAGTCATCCAATGCAGACTGGGTATTGGCATAATCTCCTTTTGGTGCATAGGCAGGTGCAAGATAAGAAGCATTCCATACCCGCCCATCAGAAAGTTGATAGGCGTCTCTATGATTTTGAGAGGAGCTGTGAATTTATGGTCCCCTTTGCATAAGATTCCAGATTTTCGTATTCTAACAAAGCAACCACACTCAAACTTTCGTTCCTTAGCACCCTGCTGCTTGGTTGTGAAAGCCTTAGACTTTGCTTGGTTCTGTTCAACTGTTTCTCTCACATCATCCTCATTGGGGGCATCAGGTCATGCCTTTAACAACCCAGCAATGTTGAGTTTAGTATTCATCTGTTTCCCATGCAGTAACTCTGCGGGTGATCTCTGCGTTATGGCATGTCATGTAGCCCGGTATGCTTGCAAGAAATCAGTAGTGAAGGATATCCACAATCACCCTTCCAGTTTAGCTGTTTGCAAACTCACTTTCAAACTTCTATTAAACCGTTCGATTTCCCCATTGGCTTGAGAGTAATATAGAGATGACCTTCTGTGTAAAATGTTCCTCTCTGCTAGAAAAGTTTCAAACTCCAGGGAAGTAAATTGACTAGCATTATGTGAAACCAGTTCTTTGGGGTTCCCTTCCCTGCTAAAAACTGGAGAGAGGAACTTAATTATTGTAGCAGAAGAAATTTGTGAGGTAAACGCTACCTCAGGCCATTTACAGAAATAGTCTATTAAAGTGATGGCATAACGACAGTCAATTGGAGCAGTATCAAAGGGTCCTACAATGTCAGTCGCCACTTTTTCCCATGCAGAGTCAGGAAGAGGAACAGGCTGTAATGCAGGAGTACATGTCACTGCTGTCTTATCATGCATTTGGCAAGTGACACAGTGCTTCAGTTTGAGACTCTAACCCCGGCCGTAATTTCTGTCGCAGAGGCATCACATTATTCCGCATTTTAACTTTACGCAGAAACCCATAAACACAGCAGAGTTTCTCCTCAACCTGGTGTTGGGTCCCAGCTGAAACTGGTGTGTGTATCACAAGAGTGCTTTGCTGAGGAAGATCAATTCGTCCATTAACTACCCTGAGATTTAAAGCAGTCAATAAATCTCTGCCAAGGATAGGAGTGCCTTGTGGACAATGTAGAACTCTGCAGTTACACAGCAATCACCAAAAGTAACTATTGCTGGCAGGCAGCCATGTACTAGAATATGGTTTTTCAAATAGCACACCAACTGAAGTTTGGGTTCAGTAAGAGGCACGTCTTTAAAGTAATGCAAACAGATGGAACCAGGTAGTATAGATACTGCTGAGCCAGTGTCCAACATTAGCTGAATAGAGTGTGATTTGCCTGAATGTATGGTGGAAAGGTTTACAGTGCACTTTATCTGTTCTGGAATATGTGCAGTAGTGGTTTTGTCCACACTCAGCACAGTAACATCTGGTATTGTAACTGCATGCACCTGTTGATTGAACTGGCTACTGCGACATACTTTAGCAAAATGCCCAATCTTTTTGCAATGATTGCACTAAGCTACTTTTGAAGGACATCCCGTATAGCTTGCAAGATGGTGTGGGGATCCACAGCGAAAGCATGCTTTTACTGTATTTTGCATTTGCTGATTCAGTGGCTTTTTATTAGTTTTTCTCTTGCAATTGTTTCTCTGCAGCGAGAGTGAACTTTTCTGCAAAGGAGTCACAGCCTGGACTGTTTCCAGAGTTCTTACTTTTATTGTATACTGGGACTTCCATGCTCACGATCTTTGAAAGCAACATATATTGGAATCTCCACTGCCACGGAAATGCAGCTACCTTTGAGGTGGAACACAGCAACTGTTTAATAACGTATAGAAATACTATGCAGCAGTTTCAGACAAGAAGTGAAGAATACTTTATCAAATTAAAAAGCAGAATATAATTACTTTTCTTGAGGGGGAGGTTCACCAGAACACCAGGAATTTGTTCAGAACATCTATTCTTTCTCAAAGTGCCAGCCAGACATATGCAATATCCATATTGTCTGCCTCACCCGTCATCTGCCCATTGATTCATCTCCACTAGAACTTCTACCAGCCTCTCAACCACACAGTATCAGAGAAATGTTTCTTTTTTTTCCCGCACCAAATCTTTCTTTCTTCCCCATAAGCCAAAGATCAAATAGGAAACGGCAAGGATAAGGAAGGAAGAGGAGAACTGTCAAGAGCAGTGCCTAGGAAGATAAAGTAAACACACCTCTAGCTCCTGGGATAGAGGATGCTGCTGCTATTTTTAGCAAGAGTACATGGCTAGACCCTCCCTCATTTAGATCAGTCTCCAGGTTGTACGTGTCTGATCAATTTAAAGGAACAGCCCCCTTCCAACCACCTCTGCCTGGAAGGAGCTTCCTTCCCTGTTCCTCCTTTCATCTTAGAACCTCCTTTGTGCAGCAACTGGATGGTATCTTGTTATTCTGCCCATGCCCCTGCCTCAAATTTCTGAATCTTCCCTCACAGTGAGTAGCTCTAGTGCTTGTCTCAGCAGCTGCTCATCTCTTTCCGAAGCAGCAGAGGAGCTAAACTGACCTAATTCCTGCCAATCTTACTGCTGCCCACAGGATTCTACACAGCAGCAGTGAAAATTAACAATACACTGATCGGTTTTCACTGGTTCACATTTGAGGGGGAAATAACTTTTCTTCATAGCCCAGAAGGGGAGACTTAGAAACTTTTTAAATGGAAATTTAGAATCTGCAGAAATTGATGGCAATTGTTAAGGAAAGCTTTTTAAATCAACTGTGAGCAAATGTATTTTCTATACTACAAATGCTGCATGCAGACATCCAAAGATAACTCTCCCACTGTGGGCTCACATCATTTTTGACATTAGAGAGACAAGGTGGGCGCGGTGATATCTTTTGTTGGGTCAACTTCTGCTGGTGAAAGATGCACACTTTCAAGCTACACAGAACTCTCCTTCTAGCTTATCCCTTTCACCAACAGAAGTTTGTCCTGTAGAAAGTACTAACGTACTCATCTTGTCTCTAATATCCTGGGACCAACACAGCTACAATAACACTGCAAACATCATTTTGATTCACAGTTTAGACTTGGAATACCTGGTTGCATTTTTTAAGCTAATGCCAAATCAATCTTAAATCGTTGCTGCAGCAAATAAATCAGTTATGCTGAAACACATGCTGTGTCTACCCACGCTGGGATGATCTGCATGATATTCAAAGGAGAACTAAAAATGATGCTACCAAACACAGCACATCTGCCATCCTTATTGATATAACAGGTGGCAAAACTGGCTATCAACTGCCAGGCAAGGACCAGTAATCAGTTACAGCCTCATCAACCATAATCTATTTCACAAAGACCTGTACTCCTATTAGAACATGTACAAAAACATCCACACAGTTCAACAACACAACCACCCCCAAAAGTAACCAGTCTAGAGAATGAACTGGAGCTAGATTGCTGTATGAAAATTAACTTTAATTAACCTTGGGAGAGGGAGCCAAAAGTGTGCTAAGGTGAGTGCTGATAGATATGATTGGCAGAGCTGGTAGTCTGACACTTCCCATTGTAAAAACCTCTTTTCAGTTGCTTATAAAAATTTTTTTTTGCCAAACTGTAACTGTTCAGGCTAAAGTTTCCCATGTTGTTGTTACTGCCATGCCAGTAATTAAAAACTGCATCATACAAAGTGTGCGCGGCGGCAGAGGGGGTGAAATTGTTAGTTTTTGAAAGCTTGACTTTGACCTTTTAATGTAAGTTTTTTGGAAAGAATGCAATGCTAGTGATAGAACTAGTGAAGGGCATGATGTCATGACTCACGGGTCTTGAACCCAGATCCACAGAGTTCATGGGAGCAGCCACACTCCAACTTTTCACCTGGCAGTAGGCTGAAAATGGCTTACCTGGCACCTATGAAGCTCAGCCCCAGTATGAGGCTCTGCCTTTGAGGTCCCATTTTCAGAGTCCCAGAGTGGCCAATTGGCCCACTAGGCAGGAAGCTGTCCAGACAACTGGGCTCTGCCCTGCCTTGGACTGTGTGCCTTGTGCTTCCTGCTCCTGAAGCTTGATTTCCTGGCATCCTGACCCAGCTTGACTCCTGGCATCTGACTTGTGGTTCCTGGCCTCCAGTTTGGCTGCTTCCTCTGACTTTCTGGTATCCTGATCCAGCCTGACTCTGGTTCCCAAGTCGTGGTTCTAATCTCCAGTTTCTCTCCTGCTCCTGACCTCCTAGTATTGTGACCCAGCCGACTCTTGATGCCTATCTCATAACTGTGGACTCTGGCTACTACTACTGGGTCTGACTGCCTGTGACCTTGCCATGACACATGGATTTTATCACTATCAACCTAGGACAGGCATAAGTGTGTATCTGATAGGACTGCCACAAGTAAGGAGCAGATTTGGGTTCAGTGTATTTGCCTTTTTTTTTATCTTGCACTTTTGGTTTCCCTGTTCTTGAGGCTGGAACTAGCCCCAAATTTTAAGTAAAAACTAATATATCAAATAAATGACAACTGTAATAAATAATGGTAGCTCGTCAATCTCATAAAAGAATGCTCCTCCCCCACTTTCTGGAAGACAAATTTATGTTGCTACTATAAAGGGCTCAGAACATATCATAATATGAAACATCCCTTCTGATTCAAACCAGATAAAGTGACACACACTACACTTCATTAACTAGTTTTGCAAATACTTCACAGGACCTGTAGGCTTCCTGGCTTTGATTAAAGGGTTTTTTTAATGAATATTTAAATAAAAGTTTCTTCAACCCCTACTGCCATTCTTTGTTCACTTACCTCACCATCCCCATTATTACAATGTCCAATGAATGCTGTTTTTTCCTAAGCTTGCCATACTTTAAAATAAGAAATTCTGGCACTGCTTTGATCGATTAGAAAACCTCAGAGTCAATAGTGAGAGGTTTAATAACTATGAAAATTAAACTATTAGCTTCTAAACTGAAGCTGCATGACACTCTGAAAAAGAAATACACAGGCTCTCAAAAGCACAGAGGGGAAGGTGTCAGCTACAGATTAATGGTAATTTAAACATAGTATTTGTTATGAAATTTTAAAATGAGATTTTTAGCGCTGACGGCAGAAAAGGTGGGGGTGTGTCAGGCCCCACATTGGTATTCTGGCTCTCCCAGCTGCTGCCAGTGTTTCAAAGCTGTTGATTGATACAACTTTGTGGCTTCCATTGGGGTAAGGAAGTCTCAGGAGAGTGTAACAGATTAGTTAAAGTGGAGCTGTTCCTTTTTGGTTCCATTGATAAACATACATGGGTGGTTTTGTTGTTGTTTTGGTTTTTTTTTAAGGAGATTGGCTTAATTGAGCACAGATAGAAAACTGTGAAGCAAAACTAATTAATTGAGCCATACTCTTTTTGGCATGTAGTTTTCAATGAGTCAGCTGTATAGTAACTTGACAGTACAGCCAGTGCAATGTAGCTTTTCCAAGCCCTTGGTACCACAGATTTTCAAACAGCTTTCTGCATGAGGAAAGAAAGAAAAATAAGCTCTAAAGACCTAGAATGGTTAGTGCATCCTCTTCAAAATTCACCAGCTCAGGTAAGCAGAATCTTCTGTGTACTAAAAAAATACCACAGCCCTGGAAAGTGGTTTGAAAAAGCTGAAAGCCAGTTAGAGGCTGGGACCTCTGAATCTCCAGGAAGGTGGAGAATTTTAGCTACCTCCCCTGCTTTGGAAATGGTGGGCACTGCCATCTTGGATGGAATTAATGCCATATGTGCAGTCTGCAGTGGCAAAGCATCTAGGAATTATGTATGGCATTGGATGATGCTCAACAGATAATTTACTCGCAACAGTGCAAAAGTAATTGCAAGCAAGGAGGGAACTGGAAGATTGCCACTGGCACCAACTGGAACCTGGTAGGAACAAGTGCTATTGTTTGTATCTACCACAAGAGTAAAGGTAAACCATAGTGATGGGAAAAGTGTAAACAGGGCCCCATGTACTCCCACTGCTACAGAATTTGCCAAGGCGAGCTGGCAAGAAGCCAGGCAGGTTTGGCTGGCAGGCAGAGCCCCATTGGAAATCTGCCTGGTTTCCATCAGAATTTCATCTCCATTTAACACATTCCCAAGGTATGTTCAGATTTCAAGCTGGCATTTTCTGAGGGAAAAATGTTTTGTCAGAAAATTTCTGACCAGCTTTACTGAACATAAACTGATTCAATATTTTCCTAAGTGTGCATCCAGCGTGAAACAAGGCTCTGAGAAGCCTGAACCACACCAATGACTCTCAACCTCTCTCTACTATACCCCTTTCAGGAGTCTGATTTATCTTGCGTATCCACAAGTTTCACGTCACTTAAAAACTACTTGCTTACAAAATCAGATATAAAAATACAAAAGTGTCACAGCACACTATTACTGAACAATGGCTTACTTTCTCATTTTTACCATATAATTATAAAATAAATCAATTGGAATACAAATATTGTACTTGCATTTCAGTGTATAGTATGTAGAGCAGTATAAACAAGTCATGGTATGAAATTTTAGATTGCACTGACATCACTAGTGCTTTTTGCGTAGCCTGTTGTAAACCCAGGCAAATATTTAGATTAATTGATGTACCCCAGGGATACACATATCCCTGGTTGAGAACCACTGAACGACACCATTGATCTCAGTAGTTTGCTAAGTCTGAAACCGAAGAGCAATTTTAAAAATGCCAACCTTTTTAAGTGCTCCACTCAACTCATTTTAGCGAAACATCCCACTTAAGTGTGCTTATGCCACGATGCCTTGCGACTTCCCACTCCCTGCCAGGTGGCAAAAGTCCTAGCTTCCCAAACTTCCAACTTCACGCCACACCAATATCTACCATGCATCTATGAGTTCCCAATAGGGACATTTTAGCATCTCAAAAACTGAAAGAGTGGTGACAGCATAAAATAAAGAGTAGTATCAAGACAAACAGCACTAACAGTAGCAATCATTCTCATTTTTAAATCATTAAAACCTTCCATTTTTTAAATTTAAGCTACACTTTTGCAGAAATACCTGTGCATAGCACCTGGATGCTTTAGAACAGTGGTTCTCAACCAGGGTTGCAAGGCATCCAGTTTTTGACTCGAATGCCTGGTCGAAAAGGGACCCTGGCGGCTCCTGGTCGGCGGTACGGCAAGGCTAAGGCAGGTTTTCTGCCTTCCCTGGCTTCACGCAGCTCCTGGAAGCTGCCGGCATGTCCCTGCGTCCCCTAGGCGCAGGGGTGGCCACAGAGTTCTGTGCGCTGCCCCCACCCCGAGCACCAACTCCACAGCTCCCATTGGCCGGGAACCATGGCCATTGGGAGCTGCAGGCAGGGGCAGTGCCTGCAGGCAGGGACAGTGCCTGCAGGCAGGGGCAGTGCACAGAGCTGTCTGGTCACCCCTGAGCCTAGGAGCTGGACACGCTGATCGCTTCCAGAAGCCGTGTGGAGCCAGGGCAAGCAGGGAGCCTGCCTTAGCCTTGCTGTGCCACCAACCAGGAGCCGCCTGAGGTAAGCGCTGCGTGGCTGGAGCCCACCCCCGATCCTGCACCCCAACCCCAGGTCAGAACCCCCACCCCCGCACCATAACTCCCACCCCAGAGCCTGCACCCAACCCCCCTGCCCCAGCCCAGAGCCCCCTCCTGCACCCGGAACCCCTCATTTCTGGCCTTACCCTGGAGCTTGCAGCCCCAGCCAGAGCCCTCTTCCCCTCCCACACCCCAATTCCCTGCCCCAGCCCAGTGAAAGTGAGTGAGGGTGGGGAAAACGAGTGATGGAGGGAGTGAGGTCATGGAGAATAGGTGGAGCGGTGGCTGGGCCTTGGAGAAGGGGTGTGGTGGAGGGAAAGGGTGTTCAGTTTTGCGCGATTAGAAAGTTGCCAACTCTATTCTCAACCAGGGCTCTGGGGTCCACTGGGGGCCTGCGAGCAGGTCTCAGGGAGTCTGCCAAGCAGGCCTGCCATTAGACTTGCTGGGGCCCAGGGCAGAAAGCTGAAGCCACACTGCATGGGGCTGGAGCCTGGAGCTCCGAGCCCCACCTCCCGGGGTTGAAGCCAAAGCCTGAGCAATTTAGCTTTGCAGGGGCCCCTGTGGCATAGGGCCCCAGGAAACTGTCCTGCTTGCTATGCCCCTAATGCCAGCCCTGGCTTTTAAATGCAGAAAACTAGTTGTTGTGGCACAAGTTAGCTGTGGAGTTTTTCTAGCACGTTGAGGGAGAGGAGGACTCAGAAAGAAGAAGGTTGAGAACCCCTGCTTTAGAATCCAGAAATCTTGTCACAGTGCTTAGGTCCAGCTTGCCATGGAGAACACAAGCCCCTTGATGTCATACACAAACAGATTAGAGTACAATGGCCTGAAGTGGTTGTTCTCAACCTTAGCCATGTATCCTTAAACTTGCAGGAGGGCACCTGAGGTCACCTGCCCTCCCTCCCTCGATTTTTGCCTTCCATTTTGCCCTGCTCCCTGAAGTGCTGGTATAGCAGGACAGAGCAGTGGTATCTCTCCTTGGCCAACTCCTGCTGCCTGCTTGTGAGGCAACCCCTTCTGATGGCAGAGGGAGATCTCTCTTCCGCAGGGATGCTGCAACTTTTGGTTGTACCCACTCCTCCCAGCCCAGACAGGCTGGGTGGCCCGCTGAGGTGAGTCAGGGCGTGGATGTGGCACTCTCTCCCTGAATCCAAGCTGTGCATGGCAGAAGCCCAGTCCTTGGTGGACCCCCTGAAACCTGCTCGTGGACCCCCTGGCAGCCACGGACCCCCAGTTGAGAACCAGTGGTCTAAAGTAGGAGAGAAGGGAGGCTGTGTGGGTGAAGAAACAGATAAAGACAGACAGTGTTGACAAGCACTTCAGCAAGGAATCTCACTACGAAAATAAAGGGTCTTTAATCAGAAGAGAGTGTGAGGAACAGTAATTCTTAAAGTTTGTAATTAAAAGGCTATAGTTCCAGTTAGGAAAGCCAAGACCCCTGGCCAAAGCACTATTATCAGCATTTTGGCAGGCAAAGCCATTTGCAACAAAAGGATCATCTTTCTCCCCTATTCTCAGTATTTGTTTCTCCTTCAAACTTTCACAAACTCTGTATAGCGCTGGGAACAGACTTCAGCAACGCTTTCAAATATCAAAGTCCATATGAGATGGATAGTCTTCCAGAACAAAATGTCTGTACTTCCCAAAATAACTACCCATACATGCCCCTTAGACTATTAAAGTTAAAATAAAGGAGTGATAAAATATGATACATGCAAAGAACAAGAGACTGAAAACCCCGGTAGGCAAGATTTTTAGCCATTCAGACAGAAGACTATTATATGCAAAAAAACTCTCTAGGATGAAAAGACAACCCCAAATCCATGTTGGTTTAGTTCTTCCATCTATATATGGCTTCTCTCTCTCTCTCTCGCTCTGCATTATAATTATATTATTATATATATATATATCATATATATATTATATTATATTATATTATAAATATATAATCACAACCATTCTGACGAGGACAAGAGAACCTGGAATTGATGGAATGCTACTACAACAGTCAGACCTAATGAGAGTGTGTATATATATGAAACGGATATGATGGGACTGTGGTATGACAAAAGACCCTCACATCCACACTTACTGAGAAACAGCTAGTTTACCAACCGTTTCAACCTAGTAAAGAGGAAGCCTGCTTCTCACAGCTGAGATAGACAACTCCCACATTACCATCCCAGATCTCAAGAAGACCGGCAAGAACAAGTGGATGTGCAGCCAACCTGAAGCTGAACGTTCACTCTGCCACCACTCTCCATCTTGCAGATCACTAGCAGCTGATATGAGGTCATAAGATTATGTGGAGAAACTAGCTACAGTCAATCCTCGAGACCTAATTACCATAGGCTCAGTGGAGAGACCATCAGATTAGTATGTTAGAAGATGCCAGTAAAGCCCTCATGACAATCCCGACTACCACCATATAAACTCAAACCAAATGAACTGTTGATACGCTAAGCTCTTAATCCTGGGGAATGCTGGGACTACAAGATCTAAGAAGAACAAAAGTATTGTACACGACCTTCTGTGAAAATAGATGGTTTGGCCAGATTAAAGATCAATGCGACTCGGAGAGAGAAGGATTAAATCAGCTGGTGGAACTACAAGTAAGGGGTGTAGAATATAAGGATAAGCACGTCGGACTACTTGAAAAATACAAAGACTGACTACCATCTTGAAGCTCCTAGAGACTGCTAACAAAGGCTCACAGCACTAGCTACCAGGAAGGAGATAACTAGAGAAGCCAGAGGCCAAAAAAAAGTAAATGCCCTGTTGCTGTAACAGATCATACCAGTGTGTACCCACTGCAGTGGCAACAAACAATAATACAGCAGAGTCCACCAAGCATGCAGAACCTGAACAGTACTGGAAGAACATATGGAGAAAGAACAAGACTCATAACACCAGATGCAAAGTGGCTTGCAAGGAGGCTGAGAACAGAGCACAGCAATCTCCCAGACAGAACCAGTCACCATCACAGTGTAGCAAGACATCCAGCAAGTGGTGTCAAGAACATGAAGAGGCTGGACAAGCACAGGTACTGGAACCAGACATGATCCACAACCTACTGGCTAAAGAAACTAAACAGCAGTGCAATAAAAATGGAACGATCCTAGCAGCATCAGTTATGAACAGCTGCTACAGCAGGCGTCATCCCACCAACGGCTAACACAAGGACGGACAGTGCTGATCATGATAAGCCACATAGCAAGGAGGACAGACCGAAATCCAACAACGGCATACCTGCACTACACAACCACACAATGAAGTCCTATCAGGCATCTAGCTGCCAAGCTACAGGACACATTGGGCAGTACATTGAGTCACAGAACTCAGAAGGGCATTTGGGAACAATACAGCCATGAGGCTCAAAAAACCAGATTGCTCATCGATTAGGAGCAGTCCCAAGACTCAAGGCATCTAGACCGACCAACGAGCACAAGCCTGGATGACTACAGGAGCCAACCAACACTCAAATGCAGCACACGTGGATCTAGTGAACTGATCTGGCGACATATACACGAAAATCATACAGAGACACTAGGAACCTTCCTCTAAGAACTCAATTGGGAACTATGGAAGCAAACCCTGGGAAGTCAATCTCAATGCAGCTTGCACGAGTGGCCAAATCAGTGTGCAAAATATACAAAAGGAGGTGCATGCACTGTCCACGCTGCTGTTCATGCATTGACGCGAACTTAAACCAACCCATCAGCCAGAATATCACAAGGACCTGAGATACGAGAGATACAGGTCAGGAGGGAAAAAACTTAAACCATCAAGAACCACAACTCACTACTATCATGAAGAATATACAATCAGCTGAATATGCTAACAATGATAACGAAAAGAAATACAGAACTCGCTTAACTCACTGTACTGCGATTCTACAGGATAGATAATCAGGAAAATAAAAAATGATGTGCATTTATGGATCTGAAGAGAATAGTAGTGGCCGGATGGAAGTAGTGAGAGGAAAGAGTAGTCGAAATAAGATGGAGGTAAGGAACTACAAGCGGGCCACATTAGCTAGACTATACCAAGACCAGCTACAAGATACACTTGCAGCGATCCCACAAGTCACATGAAGAACCTACGTATGAGGAGGCAAGGAAGACAGCAACATTCCAAAGTAATCACACAGGTAAGACAGGGTCAACTAGAGATGCACAGCTACCAGTGAGAAAAAAGCACACAAGAATCCAAAAGACGACCACTCAACAGAATAACGACACTGCAGTCATACAGACTACCTAGACCCAAGAAGATATAAGTAATGAGATAAGGCCAAAGGGACATAGGAAGAACTGCCGATGAAATTACCCGGAAGCTCACTCACCACATATAGCACCGAGATGTATATCACAAAAGTCACAACCTACAAACCACAAGGACTAGCATACAGCGAAACGAAAAGAAGAAGCAGGCAGAGAACTTAGAACAAAAAGATGAGGCAAGTCAAGCCGACATGTCCATGTGACGTAAACCCGAAAAACATCAGAAAGAATAGATTACATCAGTAGATCGGACCCACCAAAAGATGCCAAAAAGCTGCTGAGCGAATGTCC
The DNA here is from genome assembly GCF_003597395.2 of Chelonoidis abingdonii. Lineage (NCBI taxonomy): Eukaryota > Metazoa > Chordata > Testudines > Testudinidae > Chelonoidis > Chelonoidis abingdonii. Next base: position 230,537,848 of record NC_133769.1, read on the forward strand.
TGAGCAAACAAAGCAAAGCAACATGGGAGGAAGACCAGCAGAAAAAAGTGCCATGGCAAGAACCAGACATGAACATGGGATGTACCATCGTACAGATAGTCTGAGAGATGGACTGACATGGGAATCCTGCCAGTGGCTGGAATAGAGCTGGATAAAAATGATTAGCACTGAGGCACTGATCATATGCAGCACAGAACAGGCACTGAGCCATGACCATTGAAGCTAGGGGGTCTACCACACTAGAAGGATCCCAAGTTGCAGACTGTGCATGAGATGCCTCAGAGACGAGTTCCAACAACATAGTTGGCAGATGTAAGATGCAGCAGGTATAACATGCATACATCTGAACGGCACAACCAAGTGGCTTGGCATTGTGTACAGGAAATTGCAACAGCGTATGGTGCTAGACCCTCCCAATGACCAGATGGAGATTCCACAGAACAAGGTTGGGTAGAAAATGAAAAGGAAGGGGAAATTAGCAGGCAAGATTCTTGTGGGACATTCCAGTATCCAGAAATGGAAATCAGACAGGTACATGGCACAATCAACCAGACATCGTACGGTAAAATAAGAAACAAAAGCGAACACAGAAACGCACAGGTGGATAAGATAGAAATATTAGCAGTGCAAAGTACAGAGCAATACCATCCAGCAAGAAGGAATACTGAGAGCTGAAGAAGTACCAGAAGGCCAGTAAAACAAAATAAAAGAAGGACTCAAAGAAGAGACTGATGAAAGTGCATCACATGGCCAAAGTGAGTCCAAAAGTGTGAAAAATAGAAAGGCTAAGCAGAAGGGCACTATCGAAGGAGACTGAAAAAATCAACCTAAGACTGTAAAGAAAGTGAGTGAGCTCAACCAAGAATCACCAAAAGGACCATTAAAACCAACAATCAAGAGCTCCTCGCTCCAGAAGAAGCAGAAAGAATGCTAGAGAACAAAGCTAATGATACTGCGCAGAACAACTCAACTAACCCAGGCACTCTGTAGCAAGCTGACGAAGAAGAATAGCAGAACACAATATACACCCATAAGGTCGGTAGAAAAGAGAGGGTTTTCAAACTATACTTAAATATCTAAAAATATAACTATATATATATATATATATATAAACACATGCTCTAATGAATTTCAGTGCTTTGTATCAGACTGGTTTATCTAAGAAGAAGAAAAGAAATAGTGTCTCACTCATTAGTACATTCTTAGCACTATGGATTGCTGCTTGTGGAACTAAAATAGAACCACCATCTTCCTCTTTGCTTAGAGAGCCACTTAGTTATTCTATATTTTATTTAAAAAATAAAATAACACGTACAAAAGACTCTAGGTGCCCGAACGCATAATCAATACTAGAACAAAGCCCCAGTAGCATTAAAATATTCAAAAAAGGAACTCCGCCAGCCATAGTGTTGCCACCATTCTAATTGTTGGTAACTGGACCTCTGGGGCCCCGCTCCTGTTCTGCCTTTTCCCCCCAAGGCCCCGTCCCCACTCCACCTCTTCCCCCAAGCCCCTGCTCCCATTGCTCCATGATTTTCTGGATCATCTCAGGCAGCCCCCGCTGAGCAGGAGCCGGTGCGGGTTAATGACCCGCAGCCTCCCGCAGCTTCACAGTAACCGGGCTTTTGGGTCAGGTACCATTTAGGGTTGCCAGGGCCCTGGCAACCCTAAATGGCACCCAGACATAGAAGCCAAAAACTGGACTGTCCGGGTAAAAACTGGATGAGTAGCAACCCTAGACAGACAGCCAGCTACAAAAAAAACCCACTCTTTTCCACCCTTCCATCATTCTGGGACGCACAGCCCTGCTGCTCTATCCAGAAACTCTCTCAAAAGAAGGTCCTTTTTCAGTATTCCCAGACAATCACTGTATTTAGACTATTTCAGACCAAGCTGGGGAGGCACGTTACAGAGTCACGGAGCACTACCACCGGACACCCTAGCATCCACCTGTTCTTTACAATATTACATGAGAAACTATTAGCCCCCTCAACCCCGCAAAAAACAAACAACAACAACAACAAAATCCAGAAGTATACAACAATATTCCTGGGCTGAAATGCCACACTGAGAAACTGATGTCAAGGGAAGTTGGCTGCTTAGTAAACTTGTACTTCATGATGTTCAACCCCCTACTGGAGAGACAGGGGTGAGGGAGGAAGAGCATAGTTTAGCATTTTGTTCCAATTGTTTCCCCCTCCCTGCCCCATTTACCCACAAGTCCTGGAAGTTAGGGCTCAATCCAATTCCCACTGCAGTAAAATATCTGCCTTTCCATTGATTACATTGGGAGTGAGTTGGCTCAGGCCCTTCAACTGAGAACGTAAGTGTGTTTCCCATTTACAAGGTAATAATAACCATATCCTGAACTAAATGAACTCCAAGGGCAAAGATACAGTTCTGAGTTAACAAGAAGCGTCATCAAGTTATTATACTGAGAGCTCTAATGACTCAATGCTGAGTTACAGCTCTAAGGGTATGGCCACACGGCAGCAGGGAGGTGAGAGTCCCAGTGAGGACAGACAGACTTGCGCTAATTCACCTCAAGCTAGCATACTGAAACAGAAGTGCTGGAACAATGTGTATGGGCGCGGGGCGGGGGGGAGTGCTGAGAGCCACTGAACCAAATTGTAAACCCTGTATATAATGGAAACCACTTCAAGCCAGGGGTGAAGCAGCACCCCCCAGGACTCCTAGTTCCAGCACTCCCTGCCTGAAGAGAGGTGTGTAGGGGGCTATGGAGCCTGGCAAGAAGTCAAAGAAAGGAGTGGTCCACAGTTACTCCCTCGGAGGAAGGAGTTTGGGCTGGCAAACCCAGAAGACGAGCACAGAAGATGAGGTCCCCGCTTCAGGCTGGGGACCGACTGGCTAAGCAGCAGTTCTGCAGAAAAGGACCTGGGGATTACAGTGGACAAGAAGCTGGATATGAGTCAGCAGTGTGCCCTCGTTGCCAAGAAAGCCAACGGCATATTGGGCTGCATTAGTAGGAGCACTGCCAGCAGATCGAGGGAAGTGATTATTCCCTACTATTCGGCACTGGTGAAGCCACACCAGGAGTATTGTGTCCAGTTTTGGTCCCCCCACTACAAAAGGGATGTGGACTAATTGGAGAGAGTCCAGCGGAGGGCAACGAAAATGATTAGGGGGAGCGGGCACATGACTTACAAGGAGAGGCTGAGGAAACTGGGTTATTTAAGTCTGCAGAAGAGAAGAGTGAGGGGCAATTTGATGGCAGCCTTCTACCTGAAGAAAGGTTCCAAAGAGGATGGAGCTCGGCTGTTCTTGGTGGTGGCAGATGACAGTACAAGAAGCAATGGTCTCAAGTTGCAGTGAGGGAGGTCTAGGTTGTATATTAGGAAACACTATTTCACTAGGAGGATGGTGAAGCACTGGAATGGGTTACTTAGGGAGGTGGTGGAATCTCCATCCTTAGAGGTTTTTAAGGCCTGGCTTGACAGCCCTGTCTGGGATGATTTAGCTGGTGTTGGTCCTGCTTTGAGCAGGGGATTGGACTAGATGATCTCCTGAGGTCTCTTCCAACCCCAATATTCTATGTTTCTAAGAAGGGAAGTAGGAAGGATTCCAAGGAACTAGCAACAGGGTCTGAGAGCAAGCAAACCGTAGTTGCTAGACAGAGTCCCTGGGCTGGAACCTGGAGTAGTCAGTGGGCCTGAGTTCCCCTACCAGCTACTGGGGAAGTGGCACAGTGTGGGCAGTGGAGTGAAGACTGCCTGAGACAATCCAGCGAGACTCTGATATCCCAAAAAAGAGAAAAACACATAAGTGACCTGGCCGGAGGGCCACGCCACGGAGAGGGAGCAACTGAGTCACAAAAAGAGAGAGATGGGAAGGGGTGTCAGGCTGGGCGGAACTATTCCCCAGTGAGCTATGAGAGGGTGCCCCAGCTGTGAGGAGCAAACCCTGTTACATTCTGTGCCCCTCCAAGGCACCAAGCTCTATTGGCAGCACTAGCAAGCAACCTACTCCCATATCCATGGATGGTGAGGGTGGCCATAATGCAGACAGAGTGCAAAGATTTACACTATACAGTTTCTCAGTCCGTAAATGCCCAGCATGCTCTGACTGGCTGAAACCATTTCATTTCTGTGTAGTTACTGCTACTTGTCTAAGGACAGCACCCCATTATCCAGATGTGCCAGTAACCGATGGACTCTGAAACAGTCATTCAAACGTTAACCTACAAACAGTTTAGAGAACTTAAAACACTGTGTTTAAGTTATTGTCTGCATGTGTATATATATATTTCATTTTTGTTTTATAATAAAGTAGTTATATAATAAGTAATGCATTACTGACAGGGCAGAGGGAACGATTAGCTCACTTATTTGTTTTAGAAGGAGCATGTAATAAAAAAGGTTCAGTCTACTATATTGTGCCCGTGAACTTTATCCCTGTGACTAAGGCAAAGGAGACTGTGTCCAAGAAAAATTTCCTGCTCCAGTAAATTGCAATGTGGGACCCAAGCTCAAAGACTCCCAAGAAGTTTCAGCAGCCTGTAACCAGCTGTGTATCTTGGGGGACTGGCTAAGATCGGTGTGGCTTTCCTTACACAAAATCCCTATTGGACTGACAAGCCTGCCTGGAAGTGGCTTATACAGAGGAGACGGGGATGTTTCTCTGATCAAGTGAGTCATAGAGCAAAGGACATATTAAGAATCTCTTTGGAAATGATTTCAAAGCAGAGCACATTGTTCTGGGAAATGTTTACAGATGGGAAAAGAGGAAGTTTTTACTTTCATTGGCTTGTTCTGTTGCAAAATGGCATGTTTACCAAAAATCCATCAGTAAAGAGAGAGAAAAGAAAAGTTTTGTTCTACAGAGGAGCTGGCCAGAAGAGAAAAAAAAATGCAGCTCTGCTTTGTTTGGTGTGAGCTTTGATTCAAAAGGACATCCAAGCGAAGAAAGGGAACCAAGTCCTGGATCCTCACAGTACTCCAACCCAACATGCCTCACAAACAAAGTGGCAAAGAAAAGGCAAAACACAAAGAAAGTATAGAAGTTCTGGAGCAGAGGGAAATTACAATTTGTTGAGGGTAACACCCACCATGTGCTAGTGCTCTGCGGACATTAAGGGCTTGTCTACACTGGCACTTTACAGTGCTGCAACTTTCTCCCTTGAGGGTGTGAAAAAACACCCCCCTGAGCACAGCAAGTTTCAGCACTGTAAAGCATCAGTGTAGATAGTGCACCAGTGCTGGGAGTGTAGTTACCAGTATAGACTAGCCTTAAGAAAGTACGGCTCCTGCTCTGAAGAGAGTCTGAGACACAGGCAAGTAGACAGAGGTAAGGGGGAGGGGAACAAATAAGGAATTTATACACAAATCAAATACATTCACTGTAAGCAGCATAGCAGAAGTGTGTCTTTAAAGAGGAACTTAAATATGGACAGAGTATGGATCTTGTGGATGAGCTCAGATGGGTCATACCATATTGCATGGAAAAAGGCCTGGAGGCAACTGTGAGAGAAGATGCCCAACAGGCGGTCATGGTGGTAACTGTGGTGGACCAAAGTAGGTAGGAAGTGTGACTGGAGGCTTTACCATTGCACAACTTCATCTTTCTCCTTCACACAAAACAACCTCAGCTAAACTGGTGGCAGGGCAGGACTGGATTGGAATGGTTTCATACCCATCCTGAAGTGCGAGGCCAATGGGACCAAATGCACTTTAGAAACGAGTACAGTAGAGATGAAAAAGCCTCACAGGGTTTCAAATCTTTCTAATTAAAATGCTGTAAGGAGGGCGAGGGGGAGAAGTGCATTCCAGATGAGGTGAAAGAAGAAGAGGAAAGCCTAGGATTCTCTTTCCAAATAAGAGTGGTAAAGGAGAAATGGATGGTGCAAGATTTCTCTTTTCCTTGCACTACTTTTTTAGTCAGCCAAAATTATTCCTTTTTATGTTTGAGGGGTTTTTAAGCATAAGAAAACAAGAAACAAACTGGAAGGATTTGTTTCATTTGCTTTGTATAATGTGTAAAATGAAGAGCTCCTCAAATGTAAACATGGCAGTACTGCTGTAACACAAACTCCCCAGCAGACGGGCCTGAGCTTTGGAAATAATGGGTCCCCGAAGGTCAGTGGTTTAAAGCCATTTTGAAATGTTAACCTATTTGACAAGATATTAGTCAAAAGCAATGCCAGTGTGTGTGAATTAATGTGACCCATATGTAACCGCTTAATAGTAAACACTCAGTTAATCCCATGTAGCTAAATGGTATAACAAAGGAATTAGCTGGTGACATCCACTTAGGAAATATGATCCAATCTATATTACGATTTCTTTCTAACTGCTGAACTAGTTTTGACACATATAAAAATGTGGTTTCAATCACACAAAATTGCACCATAAAAAAGTCTTTTAAAGGATCCCAGACCTGTGGACTCTAAACAATGTGCTGAAGCGAAGGAAATACATAATGGAACCAAGTTTGAGAGAGGGGGAGGGAAGGAGTCCCTTGGCCATTATTACCATCAGTGAGATCACACAGACTTTCATCTTGTATCATTTGTCTCACTCAGTGCTAGACCTGTAATAAAACATGCAGCATCAGGCACAGCCTTGAGGAAGAGAAACAGTAGAATTCCCCGTGCCTGCTCTTTCATCTCCTCCCCCATACTGCCCTCATTTACATCTTAGTAAACAGTAACAGCTAGTGGAGCAAGAATACAACAGGTCTGGTTCAGAGACAAGGAATCTGGCTGACTGATAAAAGAGGGAACACGGGAGAGGTTAGAAACAAACCGAAACAATAGCAAACACGATTCTATTCTCAGAAGGAGCCTACCACATGACTAAGAAATAAAAACAGAACTACGCTTGAGATCAAGTGACTTGACATCTTACAAGCTGAGCCACACTGACAACAGCTCTTACGGTTTTCCATATGCAGAAGACAGAATCACCTTGATTTTACATCTTGTCCTGGTCTACATACAATGTTGCACTGCTGTAATTCAAAGCTGTGACTTTAAAATGGATTTAGTTAAAATGGTGCAATTTAAGTAAAAGGTCAGTAAAAATCTGGTTTTCTAGCAGGTTAGCTTGCGTCAGTCAATTTACAGGTGCAAATTAAACTGATATAACCAGTTTTAATCCCATATATGAGCAGAGGCAGTTTTAAAACCTAATTAAGTTAGAGGGGTGCAGCTTGCGTGTAGACAAGCCCTAAGTGTACACGCACACACAAACCCTCTGAAAGTCTATGCTGAGCACTGAGAACAACGATGGCTTCTGAACTCTGCACACCAGGTGAGCACTTAGAAATGTAGATGGACAGCAGTACACAGACAACAAAAGGCACCTTTGTTTCATAGCTCAATATACCACAACAACCTCAAGAAACAGGCTGCTATATCTCTTTAACGGGTTGGCACTCATTTGATGGCTTCTGGATTACTGCCTTTCCCCTTATAGCAGCACGGAAGGACACTGATGACACCTGCAAGCTTTGAGGAAACAAGCTCTCTGCAATTCTCAAAGAAGCATGGTACCATTGTCCACAAGCATTTGGTAAAAAATACATAAACAACTTTAAAAAGCAATAAAATGCCATTTCCTGTGCTTATGGCTCTTCAGCCCGTCCCTTTGGGAGGGAACCTCATACAGTAGAAGCACAGTGTTTGCTGTTCACACAGTTGTTTTGCCCTGGCATTCAGCTAAGGGGGGACTGATAGATCTGGGTGGCTTCTTTGCTCCTCCTGAAATAAATATTCATTCCTACAGCACTGAGTAAAACATTCAATAGAACTGTGCCTTTTTCTAAGTACTCATCAGAAATATAGAATCTTAAGGCTTTACAGCATCACATCTTTAGAACACAGACCCTCCAACAATTAGACCAGTTCATATGCGGGCAGTATTTTAGAAGGGCCTTCATTCCTTCCTGCAGCAGAAGTATCACGTTAGCCACTTCTACTCTACCAAAAGACTGGTCCCAGGAACATTTTCTTTCTGGACGTGTGTGCTGTTTTCTATTATTTCTCTTGTTTTATTGGTATTGCTGTGCATTCACATGTCCCTTGTTAGCATTATTGAGATGGAAAGCAGCCCTCTCTTGATAACAAGGTCTTCATTGTAAACTATTGCAAGTTAACTAAATAAAGCAACTCCTTTGTAAGGATATCAACAGAGTAAATAATAGGCTTAAAAGTTAAACCACCACCCAAAGAAAATCAGAACTGAAAAAAATCCCAATGCAACGTTTAGTGATCAAAGTTCTCTTAAGAAAGGTGACCTGCCCTAGAAGACAGGTTCTGCACAAGGAGTTGCTGGGAAGCAGATTGAGAATCTGAGGCATGAGGACACTGAGAGGTTAGTTTTGCTCTCGTCAATAAACAGACATGTGCCATGTTTCTGAAGACCCTTGAATAACCTATCAATTAAGCAACATTAATTTTAACCCTTGTAAGACAGTATTTACCATAAAATGTAGCGAAAGTGTAGTAGAGAGTGAGAATAAATGGATTAAGGATGGATGAAGCACTGAGTTAAAAGCTGACTTAAAATTCAAGAGCATTCCTCAGCTGCGTCCATAGACACCTTTAGCCTTCTTTTCTAATGAGAAAGTTGCCAAATATCTGGAGTTTAATTAATCAGCTATTGAATAGACTTGGGACTTATATTTGCAAATTAGTGCCCATTGTGTTGAAAACCTAACTTCCAGTAGAGCCTAATTCCCTGATTCTATCCATTTGTATTATACTCCCAGTAACGCTCCCATTTACCATTAACCAGGTTTCTATCAACCCCAACACCAATCAATATTTGTATAATAGGCAAAACAGAGGTTCTCAAACGTTTTGTATTGTGGACCACATCTTGACACAAAGATTGCATTGACATCACATAACATTCCCTTGGTAACAACATCAATAGCTCATATGGAAAGGAACTCTTGTGAAAGTATTTAATATATGTTGAAATGTATTTTAATTAGGGCTGTCAACTAATCACAGTTAATTCACATGATTAACTCAAAAAAATAAATCACGATTAATCACAGTTTTAATCGCATTGTTAAACAATAGAATACCAATTGAAATTTATTAAATATTTTTGGGTGTTTTTCTACATTTTCAAATATATTGATTTCAGTTACAACACAGAATACAAAGTGTACACAGCTCACTTTATATTCTTATTTTTTATTACAAATATTTGCACTGTAAAATAATAAACAAAAGAAACAGTATTTTTAGTTCACTTCATACAAGTTCTGTAGTGCAATCTCTTTATCGTGAAAGTGCAACTCACAAATGTAGATTTCTTTTTTTTACATAACAGCACTCAAAAACAAAACAATGCAAAACTGTACAGCCTACAAGTCCCCTCAGTCCTACTTCTTGTTCAGCCAACTGCTAAGACAAACAAGTTTGTTTACATTTGTGGGAGATAATGCTGCCCACTTCTTATTTACAATATCACTAAAATAGTAAGGTATTTATCTGCCAGATATACTAAACATTTGTATGCTGCTTCATGCTTCAGCCACCATTCCAGAGGACATGGGTTCCATTCTGATGATGCTCGTTAAAAAAATGTGTTAATTAAATTTTTGACTGAACTCCTTGGGGGAGAATTGTAAGTCCCCTGCTCTATTTTACCTGCATTCTGTCATATATTTCATGTTATAGCAGTCTCAGATAATGACTTAGCACATGTTCATTTTAAGAACACTTTTGCTGCAGATTTGACAAAACGCAAAGAAGGTACCAAAGTGAGATTTCTAAAGATAGCTACAGCACTCGACCCAAGGTTTAAGAATCTGAAGCGCCTTCCAAAATCTGAAAGGGACGAGGTGTGGAGTATGCTTTCAGAATTCTTAAAAGAGCAATATTACAATGAGGAAACTACAGAACCCAAACCACCAAAAAAGAAAATCAACCTTCTGCTGGTGACATCTAACTCAGATGATGATAACGAACATGCGTCGGTCTGCACTGCTTTGGATCGTTGTCAAGCAGAATCCATCATGAACATGGACACATGTCCCGTGGAATGGTGGTTGAGTCATGAAGGGACATATGAATCTTTAGCGCACCTGGCATGTAAATATCTTGCGACACCAGCTACAACAGTGCCATACAAATGCCTGTTCTCACTTAGGCGACATTGTAAACAAGAAGCAGGCAGCATTATCTCCTGCAAATGTAACCAAACTTTTTTGTCTGAGCGATTGGCTGAAGTAGGACTGAGTGGACTTGTAGGCTCTAAAATTTTATAGTGTTTTATTTTTGAATGCAGCTATTTTTTGTACATAATTCTACATTTGTAAGTTCAACTTTCATGATAAAGAGATTGCACTACAGTACTTGTATTAGGTGAATTGAAAAATACTATTTCTTTTGTTTTTTACAGTGCAAATACTTGTAATAAAAAATAAATATAAAGTGAGCACTGTATACTTTGTATTCTGTGTTATAACTGAAATCAATATACACCTCTACCTTGATATAACGTGACCCGATATAACACGAATTCAGATATAACGCAGTAAAGCAGTGCTCCGGGGGGGTGGGACTGCGCACTACCGTGGCTCAAAGCAAATTCAATATAACGTGGTTTCACCTATAACACGGTAAGATTTTTTGGCTCCCGAGGACAGCATTATATCAAGGTAGAGGTGTATTTGCAAATGTAGAAAATATCCAAAAATATTTAAATAAATGGTATTCTATTATTAACAGTGCGATTAATCGCACAATTAATTTTTTTTAATCGCTTGACAGCCCTAATTTTAATGTGACTTAGTATCTGTAAATAAGGAAGAGGAGCCAGCACCAGGTGGCTAGCCAGAAATTCATGTCACAATTTTGAAACTTCTGGAGTAGAACATACTTTCAGGATAAAGTAGCCTGTGAAAGAGCGGTTTACCTCAGAGAGTACACACTTTCCTCTTTTCCTGTCATCACACTAGTAAGAGGACAGATGGAGAAGAATGCATCTCACAATCTGTCTAAGGCCTGGTCTAGACTAGGGAGACCAGAGGGCAACTGTGAAAAATCAGGAAAGGGATGGGGCAGGGGGGAATAGGTGTGTATATAAGAAAAATCCTCCAAAATCAGGACTGTCCCTATAAAATCAGGATATCTGGTCACCCTAGTCTAGACACAGGTTTTGTACTGATGTAACTTTCAGTTAGGGATGTTATTTTACACAGATATAATTAAAGTGGTATAACCCCTAGGTTGGCTGCAGTTATAATGATATAAGGATGGCTTATACTGGCATAGCTTATTCCCTTTTACTACAGAGACAGCTATGCCAACCTAAAGATGCTTATGACAGTATAACTACACACCTCGGGGGGTGGGGGGAGGAAGGGGGAGAGTATTATATGACTTAAACTAAACCAATATAGTTCAAACAGTAAAAAACATTATTTGTTGACAAGGCCCAAGTTCTGCCTGGTTCTCTCTCACAGATTTTCCATAGTTACACTGAGGCTACAATAACCTAGCAGCTTCTTCAGATGCTCTCCTTGCCTCCCTTGAGCAGCCACAGCTGCCACACAGCTGGCAAAGTGAAGGTGGCGATGAGTGGGAAGGGTGTGAGCCATCTCTTTGACAACCCACTCCACAGAAACGTTAGGGCCACGACCCTCGTGGTTTTCATCCACCACTCCACTGCTTTCCCCACACCGTGCAGGCACACCTCCTCTTCTCTGGCACAAAAAGAGGGCTGGAAAAGAACAAGATGCTCTTCCAGAAACATTTCACAGGGCCGTGGAAACTTTTCTCTTCCTTACAAACTGCCGGTAGCTCTTTAATAGGTGACTTATTTATGGATACAGATACCTCCTTGTTAGATCAAGGAAAGTTGATTACTGCAGCCAGGTCATGTCTGTGTTTGATGAGACAGGCTCCAAACTGACATTAATATTCTATCCCAGGGGTTGCAACCTGGCACGCAGCTCACCAGGGTAAGCACCCTGACAGGCCAGGCCAGTTTGTTTATCTGCCGCGTGGGAGCAGTCCGCCGTCCCAGGCCAATGGGGGCAGCAGGAAGCGCTGCGGGCCAAGGGATGTGCTGGCCGCAGCTTCCCACCACCCCCATTGGCCTGGAACAGCGAACCATGGCCAGTGGGAGTTGTGGTCCGTCGAACCTGCCGACACGGCAGCTAAACAAACTGGCCCGGCCCTCCAGGTGCTTACCCTGGCGAGCCGCATGCCAGAGGTTGCCGACTCCTGTTCTACCCCAATGCTGGAAACTCCCTCTCAGAGAAACAAAGGATCCTGTTACCATCATATAGGACTTCAATATCTCATTTCCCAAGGCAAAGGGAGGGAACATTGAAGACCTACAACCCAAGACACACACACCAACAACTGTATCTGAAAGTTAAAGATGTAAGTAGCAAAATCCCATCATGAAATTATAGGTATTCAGCAGCTAACTAACTTTCCTAGGTAGCTTTTAAGTTGTTTTGGTCTTTTACATTATCTATTTGCCTTTTATATAAAAGCAACCTTGATAAGAATGGCTAGCTGGACAGAAGTCTTCTGACACGCCTAGCAAGGTGAAAGAGGAGCAGGCACAACCTTATCCCTCCCCCACCCCCAAACAAATCTCTACTTTCTAAAAAATTTTAAGAATTTAGTGCTCATGGGAAACCATATGAGGTTAATGTAATGATCCTGGAGAATAAAACCCTCTGTCAAAAGAAGTGCCAGCTTCCTGACCAGTGGGCACGGAGCCTGTTCCGAAGGGAGAACCTCAATGTGCGAAGTAATCCAGCCTCTGTGCCATTTCAATGCTTGGCCTCCATACTGAGGTGGCCAACACAGGTGCTTATTGTTGCAATTGTGTTGTGAGTTAGATCCTTTTCTGTTTACGACCTGGACTGAGACCAGTCATTCATTTCATCCAGGACACTCAATGGCAAGCACCAGTGACCAAGAAGGGAAAGGCTACATATCCCTTTAACAAAGCTCTGAGCTCTCCAATTCCCAGCAATTTTGCTTTGAAGTTGTACAGCCTTTAATTTAGACTCCTTTGATGAGTCTCTCTTTCAGTATTCCCTCACAACCCTTAGCCAAGAACTGTAATTTATCATGGTGGCAAAAAATAACTAGGGACAGCAACATTGACCTGGTCAGCAAGAGAAAAAAATAAATAAATAAGGCCCTTGTAAACTGGAAGTGGGGAGGGATGATTGATTGAGCAGAAATACACAGCAATAGGCTGCAGGGTCTTTGCAGCTGGAGAGAATCTTTAACATACAAAGCAAGGCAATGGAAGCAAAAATGTCACACAAGTTTCCCCAGCCTCCTGAGTAACCCAGTTCTCCAAGGCTGGGTGTCTTTCCTCAGGCAGCCTCTCCAACAGCTCTTCTTATATCCCTTCTCCACCCTGAGCAGAGGAAAAAGGGAAGCTGGAGTTAACCCATCAAATCCTGGGCATTATGTAGTGCCTTCACACCTGTCACAGCAATTCATAAGAAGATAAGGCAGCAACAATCAACATAACCATTTTTGTTCTGAAACTCGTTTCTCAGTCTACCTGCAGCCTTAAAAAAAAATTAATTAGAATTTTACAGCTCTGGATGCCATTTTACTAGTCAGCCAGGTCATCTACCCACTGTTGCCAACTCATGATTTTAATCGTGAGTCTCACAATATTTGGTATTTTTCTTAAAGCCCTATCTGCTGGAGTCAGGGGATTAAATGAAAGCCAAACGAATGAAAGAAGTTTCTAGCTCTTATGGCTGTGGAGAAAAAAGTTGATAACTCAAATCCTAAAGGCTCAAAAACTAGGGTATGAATAAACAGATTCCCAAATGTATTATTTTTAAAAATCTCATTGGGACCAAACTCATGGATTTGGGCAATATTAACTACCATAAACAGTTAAAGATATGTACATGTAAAGAAATCTGTTTAAGTACAATGTGTTTTCCAAACCGGTCCAGTTCTAACAACAGTTAGGCTGCTTTAGGCCAATCTTTGGGTTCTGTATGCAAGCTCTCTGGAGGCAAAAGGAAAAAAGCCAGTTTCCAGGGCTTTGACCATCACCTATTCAGCTCTCTATGTAGCTTCTGTTCTGAGGAACTGCTTTGGGACATTGCTTGTGAATGTTTGAAGATATACGGCTAGGGGTAAACTGCTCCTTTAGGTCTTTTGTCCGAGACCTCCCAGAGTGTCATCTTCAGTCTTGCACAGACTTTCAATATATAGCCCCAACAAATGATGCCAATTACCTGTTTATTAGACTGAAATTCCTTCCCAGCATCCCCTTTACAATTTCACAGATTTACCTCTACCATTTAATACCACAGATACTGACAACAGGCTATTGTGCAAGAGATGTTTTCTTTGCAGCCACCTGGTTTCTGCTTTAGAAAACACTATGGTTGTATTCTCACGTAACTGCAGTAACAATTCTTCTCCCCTAGGCTCATCTCTGGTGCAAGCACGCAGGACTACAAATGTCTACACGTAAGGGACCACAAAAGGAAAAGCAAGCTTACAGTAGGCACCCACCTCCTGCTCTCTTGGGGTGTTTGTTTTTTTGTAGGACCCCTAAAAATCATTACTTGCTCTCACTCAGACCTATTCCCTTCTTCTCTTAACTGCTAGTGGCCACTGCTACTGAGATTTCCATCAAAACTAGCCAGGCAGGGGACAGTATAGTAAAGGAGAAGGCATCTAGGTGAGAAGTGGGAGAAGGATCAGGGAGTATCTGCTTATTATTTTGGGAAAGGAGTTGCTTATGGGTACAGGATAAGTAGTAAGATAAGCCCTGGAGCAGTAAGATGGGGCTTTCACATTCCCAAGAATACGGGCAACATTCTAAAATGTGAAGTGTCAGAAACTTGAACTTGAAAAGTTCACTCATTAGCTACAATAATCTTAGACTAGGACCTAACAGACACTGTAAAGTAGAATTCTTAGTGGGTGCAAAAATATACAACGTGTGTAGGATTATACAAGTAAAGTAAAAGATATCTTAGGCCATCTTGTCCACCCCCTCAATCAGGTATGATTATTTCCTACAGTACACAAGCTAATATGTTGTACAGTACTTAACTAAAAGTATTTTTTTTAATTTGGACAATTTGGACGGGTGATTTGTTCATATATAATCTAGTGCCTTTAAGCATTCAGGTGCAGTGGTGAAGGGAATTAAAATCAACCAAAGCCATCAAATACCTACTGTCACTGCATCGATACAGCGAACCATTTTTTCAATTAAATAAGAACTTTAAATTCCTATTCTACTGTGCATACTTGGTAACTGTAAAGTGGTTACTGTCTTTTGGAGGTCAAGTATATTTCAGACAAACAGTCCCTTGAGGAAGGCTTCCAACAGCAGACATAACAGCTCTATCATGTCAAAAGTATCGCATTGACCAGATAAAACCTAGTGCTTTCAGAAAAGCCATTAGGTTTTCTTTGGTCGCTGAAGCACACACTGAAAATTTTCTCAGAAGGCTGTACCCCAACTGACTCTAAAAACTTCAAGAGAGCCAGGAGGGAAGTCTCATACCTATAATTTACATTTTGGTAGCTCTCTGATTAGCTATGTACCTGACTTAAGGATGCCATTTAAAAAAAAAAATAACTTCTTAATTTTTCTTTGTCCAGCAGGTTATGACATATTAAAGTACATCTCTACCCCGATATAATGCGACCTGATATAACATGAATTCGGATATAATGTGCAGGGCTGGCTCTAGGCACCAGCAAACCAAGCACGTGCTTGAGATGGCACATTTTCAGGGGTAGCATTCCGGCCTTTTTTTTTTTCTTTTTTTTTTGCTTCTGGCGGCAAAAACTTTGAGCCGGCCCTGGCAGCAGCAGCACGTCGTGCGTGGGGGGCGCCCTGGGGCCACTACTGTTCACACCACGGGGGAGCAACGCCCACACCTTGTGGCTGGGCTGGGCAGGCTCTGAGTGGGGTACACTCGGGCTGGGGGCTGTCTCATGGGGCACAAGGAGCCGCCTGCAGGTGCCGCAGGGGCGGCCGCCCCGCAGCGCCACAGCCCCCAGGGCCAGGCGAAGCAGCCCGAGCCACTCAGGGACTGCAGCAGGGTGGCCAGAAGCAGCAGCGAGGCCATAGAGGGCAGGGCGCTGCCGTGCAGGGCCTGCATCCCACTCTCCAGGACTCCGCTCTCTTTGGGGCTACCCTGCCCCGGCTCCTCAGCCCCCTGCCAGGGCAGTCCCCCAGCTCTGCCTTCCTGGATCTCAGCCAGTTCTGGAGCCGGGACCCCTGGCTGGAGGGACCCTGGGCTGAGGCCTGGCCTGGGAGCCTCACTGCTTACCCCAACCCTGCCAGAGCTGAACCGGCTGGAGGTGATGGGGGAGCGAGCGGAGTCAGCACTAATGGTGAGGGGTGAGGGGAAGCCAAAAATTTTTTTGCTTGGGGCGGCAACAAGCCTAGAGCCGGCCCTGATAAGGTGGTAAAGTAGTGCTCCGGGGGGCGGGGCTGCACACTCCGGCAGATCAAAGCAAGTCCGATATAACACAGTTTCACCTATAACGTGGGAAGGTTTTTTGGCTCCCGAGGACAGCGTTATATCAGGGTAGAGGTGTAATTCTTTTACAAACGGAGTGCTGGTTTGATTGCCCTAGAGACTGGGGGCAGGAGTTGGGTGAAATCCTGGCCCTGCTGAAGAAATGGGGGGTTTCTTTTCATGGGACCAGGATTTCACCTTAAGCTCTCTATCCACGTGCCTGGTACAGCACTGGCAATGGCAGTGCAAACTTCCCCTACTTTGCCACTCTGGAGTTGTAGGGTGTTAGCCTGAGAGTTGGTGGACCCAGGGTCAATTTCCTACTCCTCTACAGACTTCCTTTGTGATCCTGGGCAAGTTGCCTAGACTCTCTGTGCTTCAGTTCCCTGTCTGCACAATGGGGATAATAGCACTGCCCAGCCTCACAGGGGTGTTGTGATGGTAGATACATGAAAGCTTCACAGGGCCTCAGGAACTCTGGTGATGGAAGCCAGACCGGCCTCTGTTGCTTTTTGTGGAGACCATTGACACAAGTGTCCAGTCTCAAATCGTTCTGGAATGGACATCTGCCACCCCATACAAACTTATGAATACAAACTGTCAAGTGAGCATGTAATTGGGATAGGGATACATAATATATTCCACCTATGTATGTTTATTTGTTATCCACTTCCCCACCCACCCTAATCTGTGTAGAGCCATCTGTTGTCCATATAGTCTGCCCTTAGAATGTAAGCTCTTTAGGACAGGGACAGTCTATTATGTTTCTACCCTGCCAAGCATAATGGCACCCTGGTCTCTAGGCAATACTGTTACCTAATACAAATAATTAGACATATAAAACTTAACAGGAACTAAGGATTGAAGAGCCTCGTGTTTATGTAATGGAACACCTCACATTTACAAAAGAATGTTGGCCAACACTCAAACTGAGGCCTGTACATTGTTTTCTATCACAAGATGAATTTGGCCTGGCAAACCAGCCTATAATTCTGACATAAGCCAACTAAAGGCAAAGAAATTCAGATGCTCAGAAGTTGTTGTTTTTTTCTGTTTTGTGGGTAAATAAATGGAGTTGTGTGTCCAGTCCTCATTGGGAACCAAAATGAATCCCTCCCAGTCATGCTCATCACCAACTTCATCATCACCAGAGCTGGTATTTTGCCCACTGTAATTCTGTTGCCTTGGGCCTCCTAAAAGCAACCAACCAATCTGACTGCCAGCTCAGCTGGAGCATTTGCTAAACAAGAACCAACAGTTACTTTAACAGAACTATGAAGCCATCATCAGAATGCCTATAATGGCAGGAACAAACCAGCTATCCAAAACCAAGGCAATATCAGGCAGGTCTGCCTACAAATAGCCATGAGGCTTAATCCCTTCCCTCTCCCCACACTTTCTTTGAAGAGCACAAAACTTTGTTTCTGGTCATTAGGCTGTTTCCTTTGTTTGTGTTTGTGTGTATCCAAATAAGAGAGCAAGCCCCTAGGGATTAACTAAAGACAAAGCGAAGTCATGAGCTATGAAATGCTTTGAAAGTTGATGTCTGTGAAATAAACCTTCCCCCTCTACCTACTACTGCAGTCAGTATATGGATTAGATTAGAGTGTTCTGTCTCTCTCCCTGTGCTCCACAGCTTGGCTCTGCTAAGGTACAGACGAGGTAAGAGCTATAATAGAAAGGGTCCCTTCGTCAGAAGCAGAGTTTTCTCACACGCTCATGAGTAATCCATCTTTTTCGTAATAATGTTGTACTTTGCCTCACCATCCACATCCTGCTGTGCCCCCCTGCTCCTACAGCCAACACATATCCAAACCATTCAGCCATAAGATCTGGACCACTGTTTGAAGCAGCTCTAGAGAGTCCAAGTCAGGGCACAATCCTAGGATCTTGGCATGTCAGAGGTATCTGATCTCAACAGCAAACTAAACCAAAGAAGAGAAACCAGGTGTCATTTTTCATATCCCATCGCATAATGGAGGATAACTGGAGATTCGTGACCAAAAAAGCAGCCATTTCAGCCCGGTGATCAAGTCACAACAGTTTCTTCAGCCCTGGCAGTATGATATTAGGGAATCTTATCTCCACTCCTCTGGAAATGGGGGAAAGAGTTTCACTTTTATTGCAGGCTTATTTAAAGTAATATGTTGAATTTTCAAAAGATTACGAGGCTTTATGGATCACTTGTATCACCAATCATCTTTCTGAAGTGAAGTGTGTTCATGGTTTGTTCTGATCAGTGTTGACTTCAAGTCATATTCCAAGCACTGAGAAAATGACAGACAATGAAAAGAAAGTGCTAATTAAAGAGGACAGGCAACCTGGAGGGTGCAAAGGTGGCCACTGCTAGGATGAAAACTAAATCTGGTGGTTTAAGATAGCTGACTGCTAACTGGGATAAACAGCTGGCTTGTGTTCAATTCATGTAAGGATCTGACAGACCACCAGCACTATTAGGGAGTTAAGTTTCACCTACAACCACTGGAAGAAAACAAGATGTAGTTTCTGGCCAGCACTACATTCATCAGTGGCTGACTGCCACTATGAAATGATGTAGTGATGGTGAGGGGTGGCAGAAGCAAACAAGGGCTTTTCCATAGATGCAGGATACTGAGAAAACAACAGGATTTCCAGGCTTGCCCACACTACAGTATATGGTGCGATGAGGATTTACTGTGCTGGTGAAATAAAAACCAATAGAGCTTTCTATTTAGTATAATTGTATTAGTCTTCCCCTCTTGGCTTTGTGCTTTATTCATGCCTCTCACTACATGTGGAACAGCCTCTTTTTCCTTTGTACCTAGTGCCCTAAATCTCTGCAGACCCCAATCCTTTTCCTTCAAGCTACTGTGCAAATGAGTGCCTCATCCTGGGCACCCCCTCCTGGCCTTGCGGCAGCCCTGCAAGTTGCCTCTCACCTCAGTTTCCCTCTTGGTAACCAAAAGGACTCCACTTCAGACTCTGACTTAAACAATACCTGTCCAGGGGGCCAGTTTATTACAAAAACCTTGTGCAAACAGTCTATAACACAAGTCCCAAAACATAGTCCCTATTGTCCCTGCGCACATGGTCCTTTTTCTCACCGTACCCCAGTGTCTTGCATCACAGCTAGGCTCTTTAGCCATTGGTCGTCAATCCCTCTGCCAGAACAGCTATTCCAGCCCTTCCTTCTGGGGTGCAACACTGATCTTCCCAGCAGCAACTCCACAGCCTCTCTGCTGGGAGCATCCCTCACTCCCCCTGGCCTTTTAACTGTTCTGCCAGGTTCACCTCTCCAGCAAGATAGCAGCAGCTATCTCCCTTCTTTCAGACCTTTGTTCCCTTGGCTTTGGCATGAAGCCAGCAGGCATCTCCCTCTGCTGCTGCAGCTCCGTCCTGCTGCCATTAGCCATCTCCAACCCTCTGGTCCTGGCTTGGGGACACCAGCCATCAAACCCTTCTTGCTGCTCTCCTACAGTCAGCCCTCTCCCAGGAACCACAGCTATCTCTGGTAGCTCTCACCTCCTGCCCGACTCCTGTGTGACTCCTGACTGACCTTTTATAGTCGCCTACCCCAGGTGCTGCCCCACCCTTTTAATTGGTCCAAGTGGGAGCACCTGGACTGGACCAGGAGCACCGATCCCTGTTTCATTTAATGGGCCAGCTACCCTTTTACATGCTGAATTTGGCATAGTGGCCCTGCACCATTTCACACCCATATTGTCTTGAGATTTGTAAGCTAGTCAGGGCAGGACTTTGTTTCCTCTCATGTTTGTAAAGTGTCATGTGCATTTATGGTGCTAGCTAAATAACAGTCCCACTGTTACTTCCCATATTCCATTCTACCTCCGTAGCAAGCTCTCTTGAGATCGGCATTATAAAGAACCCAAATCCTCACACGTGCAGACCTAAATCTGTCTGTCTGTTCCTAGAGCTATGATACCAGCACCGCAATGAAACAGCTGTTAAAAAAAAAAGCAATAAGCTCTCTTTTTGTTGAATATGTATTTTATGTCTTAAATGTATGTAACTTGCAAGAAAGTAAGTAGCTATAATCATGCTCTCAAATGTATTTTTTCAATTTTCCTGTTACTGCTATTAATGTTTAATTAATCTTCATAAAGCACTTTGAAATTGAAAAGCACTGCAGTACATACAAGTTAGGCACCTGCAATTACTGTGACTGCCCCCACAAAAATATGCTAATTGCACTTGAAAATTACCAGTTAGCTATTTGCACATGCAGTTATTCAATGTGTGCACAATCATGGTAATTGTGCAGGCAGCTTGTTGAAAAATCAGATCCATAAGTGAATTATAGTAATTCTATGGACCCATCTCTTCTTTATTTCCCCTCATATGTACTGTACTATAATTTTCTGATTTTGTGCAATATGTAACAGAGATTTTCTGCTTTTTCTTTTGTATTCTCCCTTATGGTGGAATAAAGAAAATAAAAGGAAACTAAAAGAAAATACAGCAAGGTAAGTGAGAGCTGGAAGAACATTGTGTGTGTCCACATACAAATACGAACACCAACTATCACACTGTTTCAGTTTACAACTGTTTCATAGCACTTTGACCCAAAATCTAGGTACTACCCAAATGAGTTTGAGCATGCATACAAGGTAAGGCTCTCAGACGTACAATGGCAATGAAAAAATGTGTTCACATCTGAAGCTGTACAGTTTTGAAAAAAATCCTTCTCAGTGTATCCTTTTGTTTGTTGTCCATCCTAAATTTTATGATAATTTTCTTTATTTTATATCTGCACATATACATACATACATACATACACACACACACGCACCAATTGAGGAGACCTATTTGGTCATCTACAATAGTCCATCCTGCTGCCGGGGTCCCTACTGTCCAATTTAGTATTGCATAGCTCAAGGGAAGGAATTTCTACCAATTCCCTTGGAGATTTCCATAGGCTAATAGGGCTCACTATTAAAAAGTTTTTTTCCCCTGATAATCTACATTTCTTTCTTCTTTCACTTGATTTCACCAATGATTATAGATCTGTATCCTTTGCACCAGCCTAAATAAACAGCTAGCCTTGTAAGCATCCCCTTCAGGACAGTGGAGGACTGATCCAAAGTCCACTGAAGTCTACGGAAACAGTCCGATCGACTCCAATGGGCTATATATAGATCAGGCAATAAGTGAGGGGTAGTAGTTGGGCCAAAGGGCAGAGAGTCAGTAGACTTGCATTCCATTCATGGCTCTGCCTTAGACTCACTATGTCCCCATGACCACCCTGAGCTTTCTGCTGTTGAATTTGCTCATGATATAACAGATACAATAATAATCACCTCCCTCACTGGCGTGTTGGGAGGTTAGTGTTCAGAGGTTTCTAGCACACTATTTATACTATACAAATAAACAATAAAATGAGACCTTTAAGGTTCTTAAATCAAAAGAGCTATAGAAATGCAAAATATTATTACATTACTAGCACTTCTTGAAAGTGATGTCCCTCTTTGCATTTGTCTCGCCAATATAGGCTTAGCTCTTTTAATCTTTCTTCATAAAGTCACATATCAATCATCGCTTAATTCTCTCCAGTCTCTCTCTCTCTGATGTTGATCAGCTCAGCCCTCTGTGTTCTGAGTGCCCAGCAGAGATACCGTGGACGGTATGTACTCCTCAAGAGTCACCCACACAATGTGCATCCAGTAACATACAGCTGCTGGGGGAGAAATGGCACTTTCTGCACAAAAGTACTCCTTCAGGAACCATATGGGGCAGTAACGGAGCAGATCAGGAAAGTTGTTTGCATGTGCAAAGCCTAGGACAAATATTAACTAGATATGGGGTTCTCAAACTGGGGTTGAGACCCCGCAGGGGGTCACGAGCTGTCAGCCTCCCCCAAACCCTGCTTTGCTACCAGCATTTATAATAGTGTTAAATATATAAAAATGTGTTTTTAATTGATGGGGGGGTCACACTCAGAGGCTTGCTGTGTGAAAGGGGTCACCAGTATGAAAGTTTGAGAACCACTGAACTAGATCATCAAAACTCTCCTCTAGCAGGCAGGAATTCTCCTTCCCCGTTTTACAGCTTGAGAGATAGAAGTGATTTTTCCTGAGACCACAAAAGGAGATGGGGGCAGAGCGAGGGTTAGAACTCAAACGCCCGCCTGACCTCAGTCCCACACTCAATCCACTAGGGAGTCTATGAGAGAAGCGTCTACCGCATGAAGGCTGGAGGCGGGACAGGGTGCACAGTGGACACATGCTCCTTTGGTGTCTGTGACAATATACAGGGGGTTAGGTGAAGCTATGGCAGGTAGGTCCTGCAGTTCTCTACCCTGTGGCAGGGATGCATGGAGGGCTCTATCAGCTAACACCCTCCATGGAGCAGCTCCATAACCATCCTGTAATGGCTCCATGTCATGGGAAGAACAATTCCTCCCTAATTTCTTCATATCCGAGCAGGTATTTTTCATATTGACTCCTTATGAAATACTCAGGATCTGAGTGGAAGAGTTGAGTTGATCTCTTTACATTTTCCAATGAGCTGGTTTTAACATGCCTATTTTTGCACTGGACTCTTCATGTTCTCCAGCAGCAGCAGGGCCTTTGATTCCTTTCCCCTTCTCATCACAAAATTAAACATTTGCTTATTTTTCTAATCTTACCAAAGACAGCTCACATGGGTCACATACACAGTGGCTGAGGAAATGAGGACATGATGTTAAAATAAATCTGCCCTATAGAGACATTTAAATAAAGGGAGGAGGGGGAATGGAGAAAACACAGGGTGAAATTGCAGAACTGCTGTAAAAACCAATAAAATGCCCCTTCTCTAATTTCTCTGAAGCTCTTTCTAGAGTTTTATTCCCAGCAAAGCTCCTTGGATGCCTTGGATTTGCCTGCAGAAACACTTGATGTTTCCGTAGACCAAATCAAAGTGAATTAAACATTAAAGAGCTGCAATAACATTGCAGGACTGCAAGGGCTTGGTGTATAAAAACAGGGGGAACATGGTGCTAAAGTTTATGAGATAGTGGACTGGACGGCCCCCTCTTCCCCTGCCCATCTGCCCCCACTTAAATGTTGGCATGTAAACAGGGGATCCTCTCCTTAACTCTTTCAAAATTGTACAAGTTTAGCCCCAGCTCCTTCAAATTCTGTCTCTCTGTGGGATCACACACACTCATACGCACATATGACACACTGATGTATATCTATGTGAGATTTCGAGGGACATACATTTTGGCTTTTTGCTGAATTCTAGCTTGTTCTTACAAGTAGCATATTCCAGAACAGTCCTTCATTAAATATCACTTCTCTGAGCTGAGGGATCTAAGCATTCCTGAGAAGAGGAGTCCTTTCTTCCTTCAATGAGAGGGGAAGAAGGACATAAATATCCACTGCCTGAACCCTATTACCATCATTCTTCTTCAATCACACTGTGTAAAAAGCATCAAAGAGATGTCTTAGGTGCAGGTGAAACCCTGGAGCACAGCGCACAGGCTCTGACTCTCTTATCTGACTTGCATAGGTGCTGGCAAAATGACAGGAGACGGCAAGCTGTTTTCTGAAGTCAGCTTTCTGTTCTCTGCCTCCACTCTTTCCCCTCCCCCTTGTCTGTACACCTTCACCTCTTGCTTTCCCTTTGGCAGCGCTGCAAGATTACAATATGGGAGAGAAGCCAAGTACCTGTGGACAAAAGGCAACTTAGGCAGCCGTCACATAAGCATCCCATGTCTGGATGGAAACAGACTCAGGGTTCAGGGATAGGGAAGAGAAGTTTGGTTTCTGTGTTAAGGAATTCAAGAGAATAAACAAACAAAAATAGTCTGAGCGCAGGAAAGAGAAAATGAGCAAGCCAGAGAAGCACACTGGAGATCTAGCTAAGACAGAACTAATTCTTAAGGCCATCAGACATAGAGGGACCATAGCGTGGCTCCTCACATCCATGCAGTGAAGATCTGTACTTCAAAACAAAACCCAGGAGAAGTTCATGTACCTAAGGCAGGGTGGGCAAACTTTTTGGCCCAAAGGCCTCATCTGCATATGGAAATTGTATGGCGGGCTATGAATGCTCATGAAATTGGGGGTTGGGGTGCGGGAGGGGGTAAGGGCGCAGTCAGGGGGTGCGGGCTCTGGGGTGGGGCCAGAAATGAGAAGTTCAGGGTGCAGGAGAGGGCTGGGGCAGGGGGTTGGGGTGCAGGGAGAATGGAGGGTGAGGGCTTTGGACTGGGACCCGGGGGTTTGGAGGTGGGGGGATCAGAGCTGGGGCAGGAGGTGCAGGCTCTGGCCAGCGCTTACCTCAGGCAGCTCCCGGAAGCAGTAGCATGTCACCCATTCCAGCTCCTACACGGAGGCGCGGTGCTGGGCGGTTCGCGCACTGACTAGTCTGCAGGTGCCGCTCCCACAGCTCCCACTGGCTGCGGTTCCTGGCTAATGGGAGCTGCGGGGGTGGCGCTTGGGATGGGGGCAGCGGGCAGAGCCCCCTGGCTGCCCCTATACATAGGAGGGATGAGGGACATGCCGCTGCTTCCGGGAGCAGCGCAGAGCCACAGCACACGCGGAGTGAGCAAGCCCCCAACCCTGCTCCCCAGCGGAAGCTCGAGGGCCAGATTAAAGTGCCTGAAGGGCTAGATGCAGCCCCTGGGCCATAGTTTGCCCACTGCTGACCTAAGGCATAAGCATTTTAAATGGACTTTACATAATTCCACTCTTCCCAGCAGACGTGAGTAAGTGGAGGTAAGGGGCAGAGACAGGTGCTTTTAAAAGATATCCTACGCTACAGTCAGTTTGGGGTTTTTGATCTGAAGATACCCTGGATCCCTGTCAGAGCTCTGAGCATTCCTTTCCCCTACCACCTATAAGTATCCCCACCCTCTCTGCAGGTCACATCATGGCCAGCATGCTCTGACTGATTTTTGGATTTTTGTGCAGTGGCTTCATAAAAATTGGCAGGCTCTTCATTACTTCTTTGTGGAGAAATAAGACTGTGGAGAATCGGTCTTGGAGAAGCCACATGTATTGGGACAGTACTGCAGTGGTGCTATCTGAATAAATCAAGAACTGGATTTTACAAGTCAACATCTACATAACCTCCTACAAAAAACGGGGAGTGCATTTTTCTCCACCTTCACTCTAGGTTTAGAATGAAGGCAGTGCACATGTTTAGCATTTTGTATTTATTAAAATCCTTGGCTTCTTCAGCACTGGCTTCTGACTGTTAAGTTCATGTGCAGAACTCAAGGTGAATAGGTCCCTCAGTGTTTGAACTTAGTGTTCCCGTGACTGATAAGTAGCTTAAGTCGCATATTAATTATTTATTTTTATTTATGGTATTGCCAACAAGCCCAACTGTGGTCAAATCCCTCTGTGCAAGGCAGTGTGGAAATACATAGTAAGAGAGCATCTCCCTGCCCTAAAGAGTTTATCATCTACACAAAGGATGGGTGGGGAAAAGTAGAGGCACCAAGACTTGCCCAAAGTCACAGAGTAGGTCCCGGCGGAGCTGGGAATATAACAGGCTCCTACACTCCAGCGGTTTTCAAATTGGGGGTCGCGACCTAGTACTGGGTCATGGAACGTAAGGCACTGGGTCACAGCAGATCTGGTCAGCACCGCTGACCGGGCCATTAAAAGTCCCATTGGCAGTGCTGCCCATCTAAGGCAGGCTAGTCCCTACCTGTTCTGACACTGTGCTGGGCCCCGGAAGCAGCCAGCAGCAGGTCTGGCTCCTAAGAGTGGGGGCCATGGGGCTACATGTGCTGCTCCCGCCCTGAGCACTAGCTACGCACTCCCACGGGCTTGGAACCAGCCAATGAGAGCGGGGGAAAGGGCGGCAGTGCCTGCAGGCGAGAGCCACGCCTCCACCTAGGAGCCAGACCTGTTGCTGGAGCACAGTGCGGTCCATGGTGCCAGGACAGGCAGGAAGCCTACCTCAGCACCCCCCTGCGCCACTGACCAAGAGCTGCTCGAGGTAACCCCACACTCCAATCTCCTGCCCCAGCCCTGAGCCCCCCCCAAACCTAGAGCCCCTTTCTGCACCCCAAACCCCTCATCCCCAGCCCCACCCCAGAGTCTGCATCCCCAGCCCAGAGCCCTGACCCCCTCCCACACCCCAAACCCCTACCACAGCCCTGAACCCCCCAAACCCAGAGCCCTCTCCTGCACCCCAAACCCTCATCCTCAGCCCCACCCCAGAGCCAGCACAGAGCCCTGACCCTCTGCCCCAGCCCAGAGCCCCCACCCACACCCTGAACCCCTCATTCCCTGCCCCACCCTGAAGCACATACCCCCGCACTCCAACCCTCTGCCCCAGACCTGAGCCCCTTCCATACACCAAAATCCTCATCCCCCGCTCCATTGTACTCCGGGCATCAACAATTTTCTTCAACTGGGTCACCAGAAAAAAAGTTTGAAAACCAATGTCCTAAGCCCCAGTGTAGACCTTTACGCACTGGACCATGTTGCCACTCAAGAGAGAGGGCAAGTCTACACTTAAAACATTGCATTGGCACAGCTCCACTGCTGTAGCGCTTTATTGTAGACTCTCTGGGATAGTTAATCCACTTTCCTGAGAGACAGTAGCTATATCAGAGCTTATCCCTCCAACGTAGCGCTGTCTACGCAGGGAGTTAGATTGTTATAACAACGTCACTATGGGGTGTGGATTTTGCAAACCCTTGAGCGATGTAGTTATTCCAATATAAGTCTGTAATGTAGACCAAACCAGAGTCATCCTACTTCAGTGCCACCATTTCTGCAACAGCTTATATCAAGTGTCCTGATGTATTTCCCATGAACCACTCAAGAGCCACAGAGCCCTTGCTAGTGGTTCTGGGAGAGCTGTTCTGCCACATGAACTTAAAAATACATTAAATGCTTTCCTACCATTACTTGTTCATACAAGTGGTTGGTGCAGTTGCCACAGATATGTTCAGTGAATGCAAATGGGAGAGGTGTATGCACAAACAATCTTTTTATTAAAACATGCTACCCACTACAAAAAACTGTTTTAAGAATCCATGGCTTGTGTCATATAGAAAATTATATACCGTGTCTATTACATAAAGAGCACATCTACACAGACCTAAGAGTTCATTCAAGTCTCTCTTTTTATAGACCAAGACATTAGCTTCATGTCTACAACACTCTCCTTGCATAAATGTAGGTTTTAATAAGAGCAAGAGAAGCCTTTGTTTTTTTCAATCATTGGTTTTCCTCCCTTCCCCAAGAAAAGCCAGTACACGCTTTAGTTAACAAAAAGAAATTATAGCAGATTTCTTATCTCAAGTCCAACAAACTTTTCTGTAAAGGAAATCTCTGCTTTCTAGAGAAACAGTGAAAGCTGACATAATTGGTCCCTTCTTTGCACACCAGTAATCCTTGCCCTTCTCAGCAGAGACAGGTGCATATTAAAAATTCATGAACTTTTCAGAAGGATTCTCAATGTTTCTGCCCTCCTTGAAATGAGGCAGCTCCTTGCACACGTGAAGTACTGAGGTCTCAGTCAAAGTACAGCGTGTGTTTCCAACCTCTGGGTCATTCACTTGCTCAAAAGGGCAAGCAGTTTTGAGCTGGAGCTGAAGATTACTCAGCCCTTCCCTCCTCTCTCATTCAGCAGCAGGGATTCTAACTTGCCACACTGTACTTGTGTTGCTCAAAGCTGACTTCCTTTAGAACAGGTGAAGCTCACTGCAACTTATAGTGCACATAGTTGAATGAGAGGTACTGGTTACTAGCTGTTTCCAAAGACCTTATTCTGCTATAAAGCTGAACTGTTACAATTTATTTTTTAAGTGACTGCCCTTGATCAGTATTCTTTCTGCATGACCAGAAAATGGAGGTAAAGCTTCAAGAACAGAAAATGCCCCCACTTATCTGAAATAAAATTTGTTTTTGTTTACTTATTATATAGTTTTGAGTGTTCTATTTGTTATAAAGCCTCTTTATCTCTCTTTTGACCAATTATCCAGAGTTATAAGGAATTATAACAGGGGGAAGGGTCAAACCTAACAGTGAACCACACTCATTAACACACTGAAAATACAGATGAGGCTACACCTCTCTCTGCGTAATTCATACAGACAATATAGGCAGATGGTAGCAGCATAAGCAAATTTAAATTACTCTCTCGAGAAAACCCCAAATGCTTGTTATTGTCAGTCCTGGCAAGGACAGGATCATGACACCTACACAACATACTCATTAGTGTTATGGATTATGTGATATAATGGGAATCGTTTTCAGGATGGTAGAATATTTTGTTAATTTTAAGTTTTTTAGCTTTTACTGCCTTGGCTTTCAAATTCCATAAAACATATTAAAAATATACAAGTAAAACCATAATGGATAGCACAGAGGTGACAACCACCATTATGATAGGCCCTAGTTTTATATGGTTACATAAAGTGATGGGGAAATGTTGTAGAGACCAATCTGAAATAAAGATGGGAGTTTTAAATGATAAACATCCGCTTTTCAAGGATGCGGACCTTTTCAAACTTTCCTACCTTTCTGACACTTAAAACCTTTTAAAATATTCAGCCATTATTAGATCAAGCATTTCCCTACAAAAGACAGGGAATGGAAGATGGCATTTCAGCTGTCAGACTAGAGGAGACTGCAGAGTGAAGCCTAGGGGAGAGGACAGACTTTAAGCTTCACTGACATATACTCCATAAAAGGGATGCTAGGCAGACTTTTTGGGTCAGCAGTAATCAGTAAGAACATTAAAGCCCAGTTGGACTGCAGAAGTGGGAAGAAACAACCCTTTCATACTCCAATAGCAGAAAGCAATAAACGATGCCCTCTGTGCTAGGCAAACCAAATGAGGGGCCATTTACTTGCAGGAGTAGTCTGTTAAAGTAAATGGTACTATAACAACTATAGCTGAGAACACAGGTGGCAGGACTGGGCCCCCAGAAAGTTACCATGTACTTGACTGGTATTGTGCATGCTCAGCCATTGTATTAACTAGCTAGCAGATACTTTAACCAGAGATTAATTAGTCTAATGAAAATCTCTCTAGTTACGAAGCCCCAGATTCTATATGAAAGGGTAGTGATGGTACATGTTTAACAGACACGACAACCTACATCATAATCTATCATAGCATACAGCTCATCCCATCTATAATATTTTTATATATTATATCAAGGCCGCCCAGAGGATTCAGGGGGCCTGGGGCAAAGCAATTTCAGGGGCCCCTTCCATAAAAAAAAAGTTGCAATACTATAGAATACTATATTTTCGTGGGGGCCCCGTCGGCCTGAGGCAAATTGCCCCACTTGCCCCCTACCTACCCCCCCGGGCAGCCCTGGAAAAATAACATTTAAACCTCCGCATCTCGCACAAACCAGTTTGAGAAAACTTCTTTTCAAGTCACCTTTCAAGGTATCACTGTCTCAGCATCAGCTAGTGCTAAAAGCACTAATGCTCATTAAAAGGTTGGCAAAATTTTCCGTCTTGGATCCAAAACTAGGGGTTTTTAAAAGCCAGAAAAAAGTTCACAGACAATGTCTGTTTCCTTCAATTTTTTGTTTGTTCTTTTAATTGAAAAGCTGAAATATAGTCGCCAAAACCTGAACATGGTTTGGGTTCAGATGTTGGGCCAATTATTTGCTGCTTTGTGTTGGTTTAAAGAAACAAAAAAATTCTGCTTAAAAAAATCAAACTTTTGAACCACCTCAGCTTGTGACATGCTGAGCCCCATCCCAGTCAGAGATTTTTCCAGGTTTCGATATCTGCTGGCTTCCTTGACTTACATCTGTCTCCATAACTGGGTTCATTAGCTTAGACCCATCAAAGAAATAAAATGGCCATACTG
Source organism: Chelonoidis abingdonii (assembly GCF_003597395.2). Taxonomy (NCBI): domain Eukaryota; kingdom Metazoa; phylum Chordata; order Testudines; family Testudinidae; genus Chelonoidis; species Chelonoidis abingdonii. The sequence goes on from NC_133769.1 coordinate 230,568,106, forward strand.
GGTCAGACCAAAGGTCATCCACCCAGAATCCTGTCTACGACAGTGGCCAATGCCAAGTGCCAGAGGAATGGAACCTAACAGGTAATGATCAGAGATCTCTCTCCTGCCATCCGTCTCCACCCTCTGACAAACAGAGGCTAGGGACAGCCATTCCTTCACCCACTCCTGGCTAACAGCCATTAATGGACTTAACCTCCACGAATGTATCTGTTTCCTAGAGACTGGCTCCACGGGGTCCCTCACAAACTGGAGATGGTTATTGTGGGTTTGTCTTTAGTATAGCTTATGTACATACTCCACGAACTGAGCATTTGAGCTTGTTCCAGAATCTGAGTTGAGCCTATGTTGTGAAAACTGAAATGCTCAAAATAGTACATGCATGTGAACGGACACAGGGTGCTAAAATTAAATTAACCCAGGGGTTCTCAAACTGGGGGTTGGGACCCCTCAGGGAGTCACAAGGTTATTGCTGGGGGTCATGAGCTGTCAGCCTCTACCTCAAACCCCGCTTTGCCTCCAGCATTTACAATAGTGTTAAATATATAAAAAAATGTTTTTAATTTATAAGGGGGGGTCACACTCAGAGGTTTGCTATGTGAAAGGGGTCACCAATACAAAAGTTTGAGAATCACTGAATTAACCCCTCTGGAGCCGCGGGGAATGCAAGGGAGGAGGGGGTCTCCCTTGGCAGGATTGGGAAAGAGGTAGGTGGTGTAAGATATTGCTCTTCTCATGTGATCCCTTCCCCATGGAAAAGATAACGGCTTGGCTCTTTGTGTTAAGAGCCAAGCTCCTTACCATGGAGCTTGTTAAGATCCATGCTCCTTACCCCCCGCCTTCCCCCTCTCCCGGAGCCTCAGCGCGCTGCATCCAAGAGGCCCTGGACAGCGCTGCAGTGGCGTGGCTCCAGCGGGGCCTAAGTTCCCGACGGTCAGCCCGGAGCCCCACCCCCTTACCACGCATCTCCAAGCGGGGAGGAGCTCAGGCCTCACCCCAGCCATGCCTCTTTAGCTCTATCCAGGGCTGCTCCTGGACGCAGCGGCCAGGGGAAGGCGGGGATGGGGCCGGAGAATTCTTGTGGGGGCTCCTGCCGGGCCTGGGGCAAATTGCCCCACTTGCTGCCCCCCAGGCGGCCCTTTATTAAATATCATTGCTTAATCACTCTGTGATAGTTTAGCAACTTTAACTCAGGTTTGTTTTCTTTTCTCTTTAATAGTTAAAGAAGGCCTGTCTAAATGACTGTCAAGTTATTTAGAGCCCAAATTTCACTTTCCATTAAAATTGCACATTCTGATAAGAACTGGGTCCTTATTCCACCTCAGTGGAGCTTTTCCCTCAAATTAATCATTCAAGCTCTGAGCAATTTTTAAAAAAATGAAATATATATGCAGCAGTTGGGTAGTTACTGCACTTAAGTCTATGCAAATGGGCTCCAATGGCAGATGGTGCCTTTTTTATGTCTGGGACTCAAAGTATATTATGATTCATTAAAAATCTTACTAAGGTGAAGTAGAACCCACTTCCAACTGTAGCATACAACTTAAAAATAAATTAAATTAGTTAAACACCAAGCCCAAACAACTAGACAGGGCGTCTTAAGAGGTCAGTCATAAATGCAGATGGTTTAACTTGGTTTGAAATCTCTGCCAAGGGTTATAATTAAGAGATGAACATGATTTCTATCAAATGCTGAACAGAAGACATCCCCAACTCCCACCTGTAAACAAATCCTGGAAAAGAGATGGGATGAATCAGCTGTACTCAATCCCATTTTGATGACACCTGGCTTATATGGCTCAGTTGATGGCACTGGGCCAGAAGATCATGAGTTCAAATCCCAAAAGAGGCATTTAGTTCATAACAAATATTGGCTGGATCACACAGATTCTGAGGAAACAGCTCCAGGAAGGCACTCATGAGGAGGAAAATCCATGAAGATCCCCCTTGAGGAGTTCCCTCCAAATTCTTCCATGAGATAACGAGGGTTTGCCCCCACTGAATAAGCAGAGGGTCTGACCTCCAAACCCTGTACAGATCTTGGAAGATCCAGCATTGACAAGGGCCAATTGCACAGATAAGCCATACCTTCATGCAAGCTTTGAGGTCTCCCCCCACTACATGGAAGCATAACTCCATCAGAGCAAGTTTTCCTGCCCTCTGTGGAGTTCATGAAGGAGGTTTTCAAGCTGAAGAGGCAGGCCACTGAAGTTGGCAGAGGAGAAATCAATGCTCTGCCTCAAAAAGATAGGCTCTAATCTCCCAAATGTTACAGGCCTGATCTAATGCTCACTGAGGCCCCTGAGAGATTTTCCTTTTAGCTGTTCCCATGGACCAAATGGCTGCACATAGTCACTGCAATATTACTATATAAATTTTGTGTGTGCATGCTTTTTAAAGCGCAGATTGCCTCTGAAAGGTACTACATATGACCGAATTCATAACGTTATCCTGAAGTCCTTTGTGCTGGTTGTTGACAGGAAAACTACCTGCTGGTGTTTCTAACCAGACGCTGATAGCATAAGAAAATGCTACATAAGTGAGCAAAGAGTGTCCCTGAGATATGCAGGCAACAGGGAAGCTTCCGGGGTCATGGCTCTACAGTACATCACTTTGACATTTAAAAAAATAAAAATAACTCGTAAGGATTATATATGATGAACAGCTGGGATATGTTAAAAGTATTTTACTCTCAGCTTGGCAGCTTTTAGTAAATCACAGTTTAATCACACTGCCAGGCCATCACTGTGGGTGAACTCTGGAGTAGCTCAATGAGACACAGAGAGAAGATATACAGAAGAGTGCAAAGGATGTTTAACCAGGAAGGAGACAGTCATTTGTTATTTTCGTTTCCAAGTAAGGGAAGTGTGAAGAAATCATAGCATCGCACAAAGAGATGGAGAAGAGCTATTAGATCACCCAGCCCATTCCCCTGTCACTATAGGAGTGCTCTTTAAAGTAAACTCGTGTACTTTGCACAGACTAAATGTGAGCATTTCAAGCTAAAAGGCTCCCACCTTTCCTCTGAAAGACTATTCCATAGCATAATAGGACTTCATCATTAGAAGACGCAGACGCTTTTTTAATCTACATGGCTGTGCTCATATCCAAACAAATACGAATTAATTTTTCAAGTGGCTTTTGAGGGACACTTTTCTGAAGCTTAGGACTCATTGAAGTCAATGCAATTTTGCTATTGATTTCAGTGGGACTGGGGTCTGGCTCTATATCATACATTTGCTTAATCACCTTAATCCAGTAATGCTATTATTCAGTCCAAAAAAAGTGATCAAGTTTATCTGGTCGGATTTATTCTTTCTGAAAAGACAGGCTGTTCATTGTTCATGGTTCCATTAGCCTCTCAAGATTTACAGACTCTGGGCCAAATTCAGAGCTGATACATAAAGCTGGTGTAAACTACACTTTGATAAGAGGGTCTAAGCTGGTGTCACTTATCTTCCAAAGAGCTAGAAGAATGAAAAGCTATGATGGACGTTGAAATAGCTGGGTGTGCATTTGCTGCCCAACTTATATCTTCTTCTGTCCTTCTGTTTATTGTTCTTCCTGCTCTCTCTCTCTCTTTCAGCCTCCTGGAAGCTACACCAAATTACTTTCTTCCATGCCTGTTTACCAGCAAGGAACTTACACTGTCTTATGCATTGCTCTGACTGTGGTCTTTCCCTCCTATGTATTTGTTCCATTAGTTTACTAGGGAAATTAAGTTAAATGTAAGAAAGCAGTAATTGTCAGAATCACTTGTCACATTCACACTTTAATCCTTTTTAATGATTAAAATCACGTTTGGGATATTTGTCCTTAGTCCTCAGGTATGCCCGTGGTTTTCATAACTTTTCAGTTAAAAAATTTCCAGTCATTGCTTGATTCTCCTTCCCTTTACAGCAGTTTAACACTAGTGTGTCTCCAAAGTCTTCCAGGGAATTACTACTCCTAATTTAAGAGCGACGAGACGGGTGAGGTCATATCTTTTAATGGATAATATCTTAGTATCTTTTATATTACATGACCCACCTTGTCTCTCTAATGTTGTAGTGCTAACACAGCTACAACAGCACTACTCCCAGTTTACACTGTGGTAAATGAATGATCAGACACTACACACTTTAGCTAACTTCCTTTACACTTACACTGTAGGCTCAAAGTCATGAGAGTGTGAGAGAGAGACAAAAAAAGCAGGATCATTCCAGGCTAAAGAACAGTGCAATATCAAATGGAAAACACTAGTAGCAATCAACATATCCAGGAGGAGTCACACTAACAAGTTGGATTGTCTTAAGTTCTCTTTAATTTGTTTACAAATCATCATGCTGTGTTGCTTGATAGGTTCTAATGGCATAGTTTGTGAAGACATTCTAAAATCAATAAGAGCAAGTTTAAAAAATATAAGAGGGGAAGTACTTTTTTAGCTTACACTTATTGAATATTTTGAGTCTATACATACAAAATGGCACCGTTGCCAGAATACGAAAGAATCAGCAAGGAAAGACGGTTCTGTGAAGTGCGCTAATTACTTCATCAGTCGGCAAATGCACCATAATCTTAAACTGAAATACCTGTCCTGAGCTCCTCAGAACAAGATAATGCCATTTGGGATGGCCTGCATGTTAGTTTTGCGATGTAGTAGGCCAATATCACAAAGATCTGGACTGTGAACACTTTCACTTGTCATACAAGACATTCCACATTTGAATGTAGGTTTCTAACATAGAAAGACTAGAGAAATAACTAACTGAACACATACACTACTCATTCTTGACTGGAGAAATATTTGTGCTGGGCGACATTCCTATCTGGAACAGGCAATGGATGTAACTCTGAAAGTGAGGTACTGAAGGTTGGTTTTAGTTCAGGCTAGGGAGCTGTAGATGCTATTCCCTTTCACTAGAAAATAAAAACAACCTTTAACGTTAGCTACCAGCCACGAAGCAACAAGAATGGAAATATCAGGCTTTAGTTTCAAATTTCAGAACAAAGCTGGAAAAATGTAACTGGGAGAGGAAATGTAAACAAATCACAAGCCCTGCTCTCTAGCATGGTTCAGGAAGTGGTGCAGTCCAGACCAAACCATGAACAATGTTCAGTAACTATCAGTAGAACACAGATCATCATTCTGGGATGTATCAGCAGGAGTGTTGTAAGCAAGACACGAGAAGTAATTCTTCTAGTGTACGCTGTGTTGATACAGCCTCAACTGAGTATTGTGTCCAGTTCTGGCCACCACATTTCACGAAAGATGTGGACAAATTGGAGAAAGTCCAGAGAAGAGCAACAAAAATGATTAAAGGTCTAGAAAACATGACCTATGAGCGAAAACTGGAAAAACTGGGTTTGTTTAGTCTGGAGAAAACTATAGGGGATATTATAACAGTTTTCAATAATGTAAAAAGGTTGTTACAAGGAGGAGAGAGAAAAATTGTTCTCTTTAACCTCTGAGAATAAGACAAGAAGCAATGGGCTTAAATTGCAGCAATGGATGTTTAGGTTGAATACTAGGAAAAACTTCCTAACTGTCAGGGTAGTTAAGCACTGGAACAAATTGCCTAGGGAGGCTGTGGAATCTCTGTCATCGGTGATTTTTAAAGAACAGGTTAAAGAAGCAGGAATCGTTTAGTTACTACATAGCCCTGCCTTGAGTGCAGGGGCCTGGACTAGATGACCTCTTGAGGTCCAGTCCTATGATTCAGTGATTCTATGACCTGAGCATTGCTTAGTCCCAACTTACAGTCCAACAAAGGCATGTTCAAAGCATAGTTGTGGCCCAAACAAGATATTGGACCTTCTCTTTTTGCCAGTGTGGACACACACAGAAAAAAGGTCGCTTTAATTTCAACATTTAAATCCGCTAGATAGGCTAAAGCTATGTCTACACAAGGCTTTTCCCCCTAAAATTTCCCAGCATTGCTAACATGGGTGCAACTCCAGCAACAACATTGGAAGCCCTAGAGTGGACAAGATGATAGCAGCTGCTGGAGTTTAACCCACCCTGCCATCTAACTGCCGTCAGAACAGACCTAGGCTACTGGTGATGAAAGATGCCAGCAGTCAGTCTGTCGGGGTGCTCTAACCTTGCTCTCCCACTAGCAGAGCTGCATCCATGCTACTGCAACAGGGAGAACATTCTCTAAAACGGTCAGTGCAGACAAGGGGTGAAATTTGGCCCAATGGAAGTCAATAGCAAACTCCCATTGACTTCAGGGGGACTGGGATTTCATCCAAGTCCTTTACGATAGACGGGACCTTAGAAGAGTTCCTATAGCTGCATTAAAAAAAGAAGAAAGGAAGAACTAGAACAGAAACAGGATTCTAATGTGAGGTCTCAAATTAAAAGGAAAGAAAACTCTTTAGGAAGTGATAAATATCATTTACAGCTTTTATCCAAGTACGAGCTCAAAGTATTTCCTTCTTTTCCAATTAAAAATAAAGCTATTAATGCCAGAAGAATGAGCTCCAGAGTCTATGAATCCCACAGTCAGAGGGATCACACTAACTCATTTCCTATTTAAACAATGAAATCAAACCAAGATTTGAGAGGCCATGGGTTTGTTGCTATTATTCAAGCTAGCACCACATGCACTCTGCAGTGCTTTGATGTGGCTGCCTTAGGCAGCTCATAATGGGGGCGGTACTATTTTAAAAAGTAAACAAACTGCAGTTAGTAGTTAAGAACAAAAAAACAAAACAAAAATCAATTCACAATTTTGCAGCAAACAATTCTGTATTTTCAGTACTTGTACCCCAAACAACACAAACCCCAAAACTACCAGGGTTTGTTTCAGTAGGTCCTAAATCCATGCTAGGTCCCCCTCAGTATAAGTAAGAGGAGGTTTCTGGCACAGAATTCTCTTCAAGAGGTCCCGTGCTATAGAATGATTTCCTGCCCCAGCTGAAATGAGCCCAGATTCAACAATCTTGAAGGCACCCTGGAGGTGCATGTGTTTCATCAGGCATTTGTACGGAATTAGAGGAAGTTGAGGAACTACCCGAAGTATTGAGGTATTAGCATTTTGTGTTAAGAGCTGCTGCTGTGTACAGCTAGTGAGGCTAATGCAGATGTGTATTCTGATTTTGTAATTTTAAATCATTGCCAGAGCAGTCCATGGCTGCGTATGTGATAAAAACTGAAATAAAGTACTATAGTTACTAAGGACTGCCCCACATGTTTCATGGTCATTGGCCATTCAAGGATTCTCCTAGTGATGTGGTGCCATAAAAATCTTTAATTGTCAATCTAAATTCAGAAGAGACAATCCTGAAATAATTATGGAGCTGAGAAAATACTGAACCCAATTCAAAGTCCTTCTAAAGAACGGCATATTTAAAGACATTAACTGCTCTAAGAATATGCATTGCAATTAAATCAAATAGAAAGTGGACATAAAAAAAGACAACACAGCATACTTAACAGAAAATAAACTGACACACCCACTACACTGCATCAGTCAGGCATCTATGATCTTAAATGAAAGGAAGTCAGTATGGGTACTCTTAGTCCCAATTTACCCGTTTTAGGGCAATTGCTATTTTCTGCTCATAATGCACCAGTAACTCCTTTCTTTTATGGCTTTTCATGCTGCTTCTTTTCATTTTGACATTAATTCAATGCCTCTCGAAATAAATGGGCTTCTTTCTGCAGACTTCAATGGGCCTTGGATCAGACCCTTTATGGGTTTACTGGCTTGTATTCTTCCTTTCCCACCCCACACTCATCACTAATTAAAGCCACAAACAATGCTAATATCCATTATCCTAACAGACATGCAGTGCCGAGAACCACTTCCTGCCATCTTTGAGACAAACTAGAGGTTAGATTTATGATTAAATCGATTGCTTTTTAAGCTGGGTGCAAGCAAACAATACAAGTTTTAATACAGCTAAATATATACATCTAGGAACAAAGACTGTAGGCCATACTTACAGGATAGGGGACTCCATCCTCGAAAGCAGTGCTCTGAAAAAGATTTTGGGGTCATGGTGGATAATCGGCTGAACATGAGCTCCCAGTACAATGTGGGCCAAACAGGCTAATGTGATCCTTGGATGCATAAACAGGGGACTCTCGAGCAGGAGCAGAGAGATTATTTTACCTCTGTATTTGGCACTGGTGTGACCGCTGCTGGAATCCTGTGTCCCGTTCTGGTGCTCCGCACGTCAAGAAGGATGCTGATAAATTGGAGAGGGTTCAGAAAAGAGCCACAAGAGTGATTAAGGGATTAGAAAACCTGCCTTTAAGGGGTGACTTGGTCACAAATAATGCCAACCCATGGGGGGGGGGGAGGTGAAGGGTCACATGACCCTCCCCAAAATGCCAGTGGGGGCAAGTCCGGCAGCTGGGGAGATGAAGGGGCAGGGCCAGAGCCGTAAGGGAAGAGGCAGGGCCTCACTGCCTGGTGCGGCATGCAGCAGCTGCACTCTTCCAGGCAGCTTCCGGCCTTGCTGCCTACAGCCCAGGAAGAGTGCAGCCGCTGCATGCCGCACCAGAGAGAGAGCATTAGTGGCTCCACACATGCCAGGGGGACTGAAGCAGAGCCTCTTCACGTTCCCCCACCAAGTAACATGGGATGGGGATGAGTCACATGGGGAGGGTCACGTGCCCCTCTTTAGCTGGTGCCCCCTTTGTGCCCCCTCAGTAGTCGCCCAAAAAATATTTGATAATCAGCTCTTCAATCTAGAAGAGAAAGGTACGACATGATCCAATGGCTGGAAATTGAGGCTAGACAAATTCAGACTGGAAGCAAGACGTGAATTTTTGACAGGGAGGGTAATTAACCATTGGAACAAGTTACCAAGAGTCGTGGTGGATTCTTCACCACTGGCAGTTTTTAAATCATGATTGGATGTTTGTCTAAAAGCTCTGCCCTAGGAATTCTTTTGGGGAAGTTCTGTGATCTGTGTTACGCAGGAGGTCAGACTGGATGATCAGAGTGGTCAGACTGGATGATCAGAGTGATCCGATCTGCCCGGTGAATCTACGAAACTTCAGTTTGACAGTGAGAGTAATAGTCTAATGCTGGGGGGGGAGGGTGACAATAGGTTTTGTTTTAATATTGTTAATTTTGCTGGGGATGATGCAAAGAGAATATACTAAGAAAACAGAATCAAATGAACATAGAAATACCAACTATGAAACAGCAGGCTCCAACTGAATCAAAAATGGTTATTGTTTTGTTATTACCAATGTCTGTACTAAAAGCCGTTTGTTTTTAAAAGCCTGAAGCCAAGCTCACAAGCTTTAAGAGGCATTAGATCAAAGGAAAGGATAAGTACAGAACCAGACAGACAAAGATAGAATTAAAAAAAAATATTTACACATGCCTAATCCTTAGAATATTGATTATATTATTGTTTGTGAAGGGTCACTGACATTCACATTATTGTGCCAATATACATATTCAAAGAGAAACATGGATAGTCTCCAAAAATTGAGATTTGTGTTTTCTAGTATTATATTGGGATAAAAGTGATATCGGTCTATCTAGAACTAGTTTGGATATACAGAGTTCCTCTCATTATCATTTTATTTTCTAAACCTACATTGGTTAGGCATTAACAATGTTAATCATAATCAAAATTATGCCTCTGACTCTGAAAGTTCAGACAGAATTTTTAAGGTGGTGCATTTAATAGTTTAAGAGTTCACAAGACCTAAAAGGAACCCTTTAAAAAAACAACCAAATTATGGCTTAACATTGTTTCAGGTCCCTCTCATTTACAAATGAGTTAATTTTAAAAACAGTGCAGACTTTCAGGGGAGAAAGATCTAAACACGATCACACGTATAGGGTAGTTAAATACTGTGAACTAACCAACTTATAATCATTGTGCTTTGATAACATTTCAGATCCCACAGCAGAAATGGAAGAATCCTGGCATTGCCACCTTCAGATCACACAGCAAGTCCTTCCTCTTCACTAAAGCATTCCCTCAAAGAAATAGAAGAGGAAAACCGAGGGAAGAAGGGAATAATTGATTCTGCAAATAGGCAGGAGAACTGTTCGTTTTTGGACAGTTCCCTGTAAAGCATATTTACATGGAAAGCACCTAGATATCATAGTGAAAAGCATACTGAAAATGCCTACACACACAAATATTTGGATATTTTAAGCCACTGAGATTAGTTTCAGAGCTCTCTTCGTAATTTTGTTATTAAATGAAAGCTGAGTGTCACATAATCATATGACTCCAGCTGTAGGGACTGCATGAAAAACACCAGGTATCAGAGACTCGGCAACACAACCCATACTAACTCAGCCATCCATCCAGCAATGACCCGTGGACAATAGTTCCTTTGCCACCATATAGGTTCCTCTTTTATCAACTTTACTTACAAAGGTCTACTCACAGCATTCTTTAAATGCACAGTCAGCATCAACATAATTCTAACGGGCTAACAAAATAACTGTTCAGTAGATTCGAGGGCAGTAGCACCATAACCAGTAACATCACCATAAAATATTTCTGCTATGTGTGTACAGTGTGAGTACTGCATTTTTAAATATGCATTGCCTTTACTTTCATAAAGATTAATGGAGCACTCATGGCCTCAGCATTTAATTCTGTCTCATCTTTCCAAAGACAGGACCAATCCAACCCTCCTCTGATGTACAGAACACAGCAAGAAGAGCAGCAGAACAATGATTGCACAAAAAGAGAATAGTAAGACATCCATTCTGATGTGATGAATTTCAGTTATTTCCAGCAAAAGCCTCTGATTTTATACAATGGAGGGCAAAGTCTTAACTATTAGCCCCACTGATAGAGTTAGCAGGACTCTCAAGTTTCCTAAATGAGCTCATAAAACTCAACAACAGAATACAGAGATATGAAACAATAACCCAGTTTGGTGCTGTTAGCAAAGAAAGAGAACTACTGTTCCCCTGTTCATTACTACAATATACCGTCATTTATTGCTACTGTGTAGCCCAGACATCTTCAAATTCTATAATTAGTGTCCACTATTATATGTGTAGAATATACTTCCATTTCAGAATTCTTGGTGAGGGTGACAGAATTAACCCCAGATACATTTCCCCCCACAAAATAAAAGAGACTACTATGTTCCAGCTGTTCTCTGCAGAATGGTTCTGTAGGTGGCCATTTAAACAACAAAGAAAGTTCAAGGGTTCAAAAGAGATTTCCACTGCTTAATACACTGAAATTTACGTTTTTAAACTGGGTCTCCCTGCTGTGCAATTATGTATGAATTTAAGGCTAGCCTTTTTCTTAAAGAGGCTGTGTTGTGTGTATGGAAGAAGAAATCAGGTCACTCAATCAAGAGAAGCAAATTTTCCCCAACCAGCTATTGTACTCCAGGAAGAATAGAAAGCGGGTTATATTCCCTCCCCACACTTGGCTGATTTCTAACATTATTCTTTGGCGATATTAAATATCCCCCATTTAGACAAAGGGACTAACACAGAAATCTAATTAAATGTTAAGCAGTGCTATGGTAAAGATCAACATTGTGCTAAGAATGGTCAGAGAAAGAATACCTAAGCCCGTCTTTAAAATACAATCCAAAACATAAATCTTCTATTTCAACAGTGTGATTTCCTCAATTAAAATTTTCATCTCCATTCCAATATCTCTTTTCCTCCCTCTGAAAATTTTACCATGTATTAAAGATACTCTCTTCCTGTGAAACATTTAAAATACACTCAGTATAATTTCACTGACCCATATGGGCCCGTAGCCCTGCCTGCATACAAATGCCCAGGGGGAACAAGCTAATCCACAATGATTGTGGCTGGAGTTAACACTTTCTCTTTCACATTATCCTTCCAAAATCCAGAGGCCCTTCTGACTTCAAAAGGTCTGTGCATGGGCACCAACATCCACACTAGCAGATCTTGGCGCAGCATCCAGGCCTTAATCTGTTAAGAGTATGATGTGCACCTATGGGGCTATCTAAAGGAAAGGAATATTTTATAGCCTCCCAGAAATTAACAAACTGAGCTCCTGATATTGAAGCAGAATGCAATATCAATGAGGGAACATCTTTGAAGAAAACTATACTGATAAAAATGACACATCTATTTTCCACAGGTTTGTACAAATGTGAAAAACAATATATAAACGCACTGACATTTGTAATCGGGGGTGGACTGAGCCCTATGTATGAGGTATACATTTATCATATACACCCAGGAGATGGAAAATATCTATATACACCATGCAACTAAACAGAACGAGAAGGCTTAATCCTGGGGGGGAATGGCATATTGCTTTGTCTTGGTTCTTCCATAGGCCTCCTGATTTACACTGGCAGGGGATGGAGACAGTTTCCCTGCAGAAGCAACAGTATAAGCCTGCCTTTATATATGTCCATATCTATATGGCAATCAAGCTCAAAGAGGCGAGCAATAACTGACTGCACAAGTTGTGTGTGTTTCCTGATGGCCTAGTTTTGAGGTAGCTTTTTCTGGTCTTACTTACAATGTCCCACTATTTTCTGAACATTTTATTTATTTATTTTTCCCTTTTGCATTTAAAGGAAAGCAACCAGCCCTGCACATTATTAATTTTTATAGTGCACGATGATAGCATCGCAAAGCTCTACTTTCAGCAATCAAATGTCAGCCTTGTTTATCAAAGCCTGTTGTGTAAAAACAACAGCAGAGGTCATGAAATTCATCCCTACTGAATTATGAAATATGCAATATATTGTATTTGATCAAGTAGGGAGGACAAATGAGAAAACAAAAGAAAAATGTTTTCCTACATTAAAACTATAAGGAGTCCACTTGTTTTAGCTCTGACCAAATGTAGTTTAATGCTAAACAGCCATGGGCTTAAATCATGACAAATTGGTCAGGCAAGAAAATCATACCATCTCCATAATATTTTTAAATAAAAGAAAAATCCTACATTTCCTCTTTCATGTATAATAAAATACACATGCATGCAGACCATCCAAGTAGAAATTATTTGTACCAATTCAATAACCGTAAATATTGCAGGGGGTGCAGTTACTTAAAGATATCACTATAGTACTATAGCCAGGTTCATGGTCTGATGATCACCCTACCTCTCAAACTCCCCAACCCCTAACTGAACCTATCTCCACCTGATGGGGCCACAAGGTTCCATGGCCGGGAGAAGAAGCAATCATATGGAGGCCTTTAAATAATGTCAATACTGCTATTACGTGGCCTCTGCTAAAGGACTCCTCTTGAATTCAAGAGCAAGAACTACATCTGTGTTACCCAGCAGGGCAATTCAGCTTTGAAAGGGCTAACAACTACAGAGACTGTTTTCACCTGAATAGGAGTCATCAGCAACAAGGTTCTAGTGGTGATCTCTGTTGGACACTGGATTAACCTCCCCATGAAAGCCTCATTACATGAATCACTTAGTGTCACCCAGCACTCAAGAACATACTACAGGGAGCAATCTTGCATTTGCTAGGATTTGGACTAGATGGCTTCACAGGTCTTCATCTCCAATTTCTATAAGAAAATTCAAGTGGTTTATCAGGTATTTTGTTATATTTTCCTGTTTCATGAGCCTCCATTGTTTAAGGAATGAAAGCAAGCCCATCTTGGGAGTTCATGGAAGATAGTTGTTTCCAGATGGGACCAATGTACTACTGTGCCTTCTAATACCATATATTCTCCTGTTACAAAGGATTCTGATTGCACAAAACTCTTATCAGATCACACATCACTACCGAACTAGCTCCTCTTTGAATTCAATTTCAACCTGTACTAATGAAGAGGCTTATTCTTTCATTTCGTATTAGTGTTTTCATCCCATTTTGGAATTTGTCTATCATTTTGATCTTTTGACTTAGAAAAGTTAATAAAGATTGATAGTTCCCTGAGGAAAAACAGGTGAGGAGATAATGAAAATTGGGATTATATCATCCCAATAAATCTTCCTTCCAAAACAAACACAGCTTTCCCTTCTTGCAAAACAATTTTCTTTATGAAAAAAACAAATGCAATCTTTAAAGAAAAGTCTTTCAACTGTTCAGGCAATTAGAGAATGAGCATGGCAGCTAACCAAGTTGTCCAGGTCTGTAACTTAGTTAGTTTGCCATGCCAACATATAATAATCAAAAGGATTTTGCAGGCCTTACGTACAATGACTAAAATCAATAGGCTTAGTTATTCACATAAGGAAGGACTACAAAATTGGGCCCAAAGTTTTAATAGGTACAGTAGTTTCTTTAAAAAAAAAAAATTGGATAAAAAACAATGCACAGAACTGATACATAAGAATATTGACCGTGCTAGCTGCAGTCTCAAATAAATGGTACAAAATTGAGCAGACATAAAAAGGGTTCAGAGAGAAGTGATCAAAATTATTAAGAGCATGAAAAGACTTATTTTATTTAATAATAATGTAATTAATAATTGGAAGATACCTATTTCCTAGAACTGGAAGGGAACCTGAAAGGTCATTGAGTCCAGTCCCCTGGCTTCACTAGCAGGATCAAGTACTGATTTTTGCCCCAGATCCCTAAAGTGGCCCCCTCAAGGACTGAACTTACAATCCTGGGTTTAGCAGGCCAATGCTCAAACCACTGAGCTATACTTCCCCACTCTCCCCCTGCATGAATGAGAAGAGTTTGAAAAGATTAAGAAAGTGTTAAGCTTAGGTAGGTGAAGACATAAAAGAGGCGTACCAACTAATGAATGGTAAAGAGAAAGTACATTGGAATGTTCTATTTATCCAATCTTTAAGACAAGAACAAGGGGATATTGAATAACATTAAAAAAAAAAACATTTGAAAACTGATTACAACATCCACACACCATATATAATTAGCCTGTGGAACTCTCTGCTACATTTTAGCACTGAAGCCAGAAGTTTAGTAGTATTCAAAGAAGGATTAGATTAAAAGGAATGTGGATAATAAGAACATCAGAGTTGCACATGGTAGACTAGAATAAATTGGAAGGGCTTCATGGCTCAAGCCAACCACTAACTATGGGTTTTAGGAAAAAATTTCCCACATGCACAGGTTATTCTTTAGTTATCCACCTTCCTTGTAAGCACCTGGAAGTACGCACTGTCAGAGGCAGAATATTGGACTAGATGGACCATTGATCTGATCAAGGGTAGCAAGTCCTATGTTCTCCTGAGTCAGTGGGTTTTATATGAAGGATCAACATGAGAGTTGTGGGGGACAGAATGCTCCCCCCAACTCTAAGCCAAGCTACGCGAAGCCCTGTTCAGCCACGCTCCTGAGCTATTACTTCAGAACTACAGGCTGTAGCAGTTCATGGCTCCTGCTATCTCCATGCTCTCCAGGAGGGTCTGTGGCCAGTAGATCTGTGCATTTCACACACCCAAAGGTCTGCACACACTCAGCACACACACCCTTACTTGCTCCCTCAGGCTGCCTGGCCACAGAACTCCACTCTACAACATGTAGCTGGCTGTGGAGTTCTTGTGTGGCCCCTCAGCTCTCAACCTCCACAGTTTTCTTCACAGCAACAGTTTCAATGAGTTTTGGCCCTTCCATTGCCATGGAATGCCATTGGGGCATCATTTCATGCAAAGGCGCTGTGACTGCCAATCACAGCATCATCCATAAGCAAGTGGCACCTGCTAAGATATAATTAGTGCCCAACACTGGCTGTCATACCCTTTGCCACATACATAGTGTGGATCAGAGGTACTGGCCTTTTTTTGTGGAGGGCCACGCAATAGCTAATGCAATTTCCTCGAGGCCGTAGCCCTTATTAGCAGCTGATGAAATAGAGGAGTTAACATGGCACTTTTACCACAAGCAAGAGAGATACGGAGCCTCATTCAAAATGTTTCTATCCCTTTTCCATGCTAGTGGAAGCAAATTAAAAATAAAGTCTGGACAGGTAGACATTGGGAGTCAGCTGCTTGCTTTCATGTTATAGTTTAAGAAAACAAATTCTCACAAGGCAAGCCCCTAAAGCAGCAACTTTATTCTGCAAAATCCCATATAATAAAAAAAAAACTCAGCACGGGAGGGGGGGGCAGCATATGTGACACATACACCTCAGCCCACACATTGCAGGGGCTTCTTTGCACCCAGAGGACAGAAGAATATGAAAGGAAATATCCCAGCTTTATACAATCTCTTTGACATACCCCCCCACCCCCTTCTTGTGCAGTGACTGGGGGAAGTGGGGGGAGTAAAACCTTTATCTCTGTGAATAATGAACCAACAATTAGCTCTGCTGACTGCACAGAATCTTTTTATAATCTCATCGGTGTATACTTTTTTATTCAGTCTTTTCTCTTGCAGCTCAAACATAATCCGTGCAAGTTCATCCATCACAATATTAGAAAGCAATACAGTTGCTGACATCAATGGTAAGTATCACTTTCATGGATATACACAGGGGGCTGTATCATTTTTTGAGGCCAGACAACTGAGTGGGATAATCCTCACTCAACGCAACTTCCCACAGTGTGTCATATTCTTCTCACCTGCGACTCAATCAGGACACTTTCCAATGTGTCCCCCTGAAAATCTTTAAAATTGCTAATTTTATATTATTTTTTACTTTTTTGTTTAGTTTTGACACAATTGAAGCATTCGCTAATGAGAACACAGTATAAATCTGATAATCTTAAGTAAGTGAACACAAAGCAAACTTCTCTATTAGGCCCTCACCATCACTATAAAAGAAGTGCTAAAAGGCTATGGTGGAGAGTTTGTTTTGCATTTCCCTTTATCTTTTTGAAACATACTACTCTGTATATCTTCTTAAGACCTTCCAAATGAAAGTGACTATTTCCAAACAAATGTTGGGCCTTTTGTTTAGGTTTCTTATAACATTTATAGCTGACAATCAGTTGCCTTTGTTGACTTCCTTGCTGATGCATCATCAGTGATATTAGAGATATAGGAATAATGTTCATTAGTTAACTCGAGGCAGATCTAGCAGAGATATCACAATGTTTTTTGTACTGGTGCCACACAAACATTAGCTAGTGGGCCAAATCCTGCTCACTTTGCCCCCCCTCCTTTTTTAATTAACTAAAGGTGAGCAAGACTAGCTCAGCAAGAAGAGAGGTAGATATACACACATATTTTTAAAGATAACTGGAATCCTGAGACCCTTACCTGCAAAATTCTAACAACTGAAAAGGTAATCTGCAAATGTAACCAAAAAGCAAGCAGGCTGGGAAACTGTTTTACCACCCTGGCAAAATCTGATATTTCAAAGAAAATGTTCCCACTCCTAGAAAATCTTGACAATTTTCACAAACCAATAATCCAAAGAAAATATTTGGTTTGGGTCAATCTAAACATTTTATTCTGATAATTTCAAAACGGTTCATTTCAATTCAATTTTGACCTTTTTATTCTTTAATTAGTTTTTCTCTAAATTAAACTTTGAAACCAAAAAATCACTTTGAACCAAAAAATTAACTTTGTTTTTTCTTAAATAGAAAATGTCAGTGTGGGATGTTTCAACAGTTTCCAAACTTTTTTCCCTGATTTTTTTTCTATATGGGAAACTCAACAAAGCCAACCTTTTCCCATCGGCAGTTTTGGTTTAAATGAATAGGCATTCTTCAATAGGAAAACATTTAGTAAAAAGATTCCCCACCTGCTTTATCTGAGTGGCATTCAGGGACATGAGTGATTCCTCCCATCCCATATTCTCGCAACATCAGGGATAAACATCTTCTTCTGCAAGAGATGCCCAGATTATCCTGCCGAAAAATAGAGCTGACCTCCAGCTGTTCAAGTAAACAGTGGGTTTAAATTTTGTTGAATGGTTCTGCAAAGCTTTTGAAATATTTTCTTCTATCCTTTGGGATTTCTCATGAAATGGGAGCAAGCAATCTTTGACTTCAAAGACCAGGAAGAGAGAAAAAAGGTAGATTTCAAATCCATTACATCTGTATGCCTCACCTACTCTTGCTATTTGAAGGATTTGATACATAATTCTGCAATTACAATGTACTTAATATACATGTCCAATCGACAGGGAGATCGGGAAGGAGATATACACAGCTATGACAGTGATGGCTGTGGCATATGAACCTAGGTAGAAAAGAATAGAATGGCTTCAGCTATTCAACACTGTTCTTGCTACATTATAAGGGATAATGCTCCTTTACTGCACTCAGTGCTTGACCAAAAACCTGCTGAAGTCAATCAGAGTCTGTCTTCTCTGCAAGTTCTTATAATAGATTCATAGATTCATAGACTCTAGGACTGGAAGGGACCTCAAGCGGTCATCGAGTCCAGTCCCCTGCCCTCATGGTCTAGGAGTGGGAACATTTTCTTTGAAATGTCAGATTTTGCCAAGGTGGTAAAACAGTTTCCCAGCCTGGTTGCTCTTTGGTTACATTTGAAGATCAGAGCAGTGAAACTGGTGCCGATCCTCTTACAGGATAAATGGAAAAGCATGGTACTTGAGGCTTTTAATCATGGTTCCTTAAGCTCTTAAATGCTTCAAAAGACAAGATTATAGAAGGGTACACAGTAAGAACAGAAAATCCCACATAGTCCACTTTGATCCCTAGGACAGTATATTTTAGAACTACCCCTTCAGATTATTCCCAGGACTGTAGTATGCTGCCTGAATATCTGTAGTGATTGGCCCTTGACCAGCTGCCTAGGGTTGCCAACTCTGACTGAAGCTATTCCAGGAGATTTCTTTTTTCCAACATGACAATGTCATTTTTAAAAAATATCCTATTAAAATCTCCTGGGTTGCTTTCAATAGTCACAGGGAGATCAATGACAATTCCGGGAGACTCCAGGCCAATCCCAGAGGACTGGCAACTCTACAGCTGCCCTGTTGCATAGAACTCATGTGTTCTGCTGGATGGGGCATGTCGGCAGAAGGAAAGATCTCAGATTTGTCCTGTAGTTCTGTATGACCTACCTACTGAATTTCAGATCTTACAAGCATACTTCAAATAAATAGATTTGAAACAGTCAGTATTAAATCACAGTTGCATTCCCTTCTGGAAATGAGATGTGTAATCATACTACAAGAGGGCAGGTCTGAAAAACTACAAATCTCATACTGTAAAACTAAGAGGTTTTTTCCCCCTAAAAAGAACTAAGTTACAGATCTGAATGTAAAAGGTAAAACAGGGATCTATCTATAGTGTACAAGTCATCTGCAGGTCCTGAAAAAACTAGTTTATAACTGAATCATTCTTCTGGGGGTCTTTTTAAAGTAAAAGACTCATTTTTACGTTTTCTTTCATCTCTTGCAACACCAGCAGCTATAAGAAGGAAGCTATTTTAATTTCCCCCAAATCTTTCCCTATTCTCTTTTCTGCAGTGCCAACCTGGTTAGCGGTTCAGTCCAAATTGTGCCACTATGCTGCTTACTCTATCAGTGATGTATTTTTAAGAACAGTTCTAATTGAATGGAAGTCAGAACAAAATATAACGCCAGTCTATCTTGTTGGTAAGTGAAGTAGGTTTAATTCTAATCTACGCCTAGGCAAAGCAAAACACTATAGTGCTAAGGGACAGGTTGACATTTCAGGATCTCTCCTAGAACTTTGTGGGAAAAAGCTTCATTTCTTGATGCAAACTGCCCTGACTAGTTCTCCCCAGGGGCACCAGACAAATCTTATATGACCCAGAAACCTTCTTTGTCAGAGGTTAACTGGGGTTATCTTTCTTGAGAGAGCTCATAGGGACACCATAGACAAAATCTCCAGGTGAAGGAGGTCTACAGTATCTATACTTTCCCACCTCCTTAATGTCTAGGTACTGTGAAAGTGGGGGAGTAAACAGGAAATATTACATTAATAATCATAATAAGGTAACAGTTGCAGAGGCAAAGCTACAATATTTCCATAACTGTAGATTTAAAATAGTAAGCTTTGAATGCTGTGCAGGACTCCACTGTAGACGAGATGCAAGACCTACATGCAATTCTTGCAACATTTACATTGGTAACACTTGGACACACTGCTAACACATGGCTATCATGGAGCATTAGGTCTCTCCCAAGCCTGTACTAACAAAAAGCATGTTAGAAGAACTTGCGCCTTCTACAGTTTAAACAGACTCTAAAAGCAGACACTTTATTATTGTTGTTGTTTTAGATTAGTGGAGACTATTACAAAAATGTAAGAAAAAGTGAAAATAGATGAAAGAGTTGGATGCAGATGAGTGGGGGAACCGGGAAGAAACAAAATAAGACCACATGCACAAAATTCACATTTGAATTCACATTTCACACGCATGATGGTAATTTTTCCACTCAACAGTACAAGACAAGCTTTAGATTCTGCACTTCCAGGCTTCCTCCACCACCCAGCACAGCCTTCCCCATCGGGTATCTGTGGGCTCATTGTGACTGAAGTTAGAAGAGAGCAGCTAAAGGTTGCTAAAAAGTGCAACATTAGCACTCAGCAGCCAGACAGTACACATCAGACATTTATTAAACTTCTCAGCACTATATTTTAATTAAACCCAAGTCCCATGGCAGAATCTCATCTTTACCCAACTGTAATTAATCAGTACATGCAGCTTGTAAAGTAAAGAAGTTGTAACCTGGTCCTTGCCGGTCTAGGCCGAAAAACACCCAGAGACCAACCAAGGTGCAGCACCCATGTCCTTTTATTGTTGGTGTCCGTTCCCACCATCTACTATTTACAAGTATTTACAGAGACCAACACTCTTAGAGACTACTAGCTTCCCAACCAGCAGGGATCTAGAGCCCACACCCCCCACCCTTTCCTGTCTCTCTCCATTTCCTGTCTCCCCCCTCTTCCAATCTCTTAGACAGTTTTATAAGGCAGGCTGGCTACCAAGGCCTGGAGGTGGATCCCCTCTGGTAATTAGGGCATGGCCCCCCAGCCAGCCCAACTCAGACTCATAGACTCGTAGGTCAGAAGGGACCAATATGATCATCCAGTCTGACCTCCTGCACAAGGCAGGCCACAGAACCCTACCCATCCACTTTTATAACAACCCCTAACCCATGACTGAGTTATTGAAGTCCTCAAACTTGTGGTTTGAAGACCTCAAGCTGCAGAGAATCCACCAGCAAGCGACCC